>NW_015551029.1:258018-258859 GCF_001515605.1 Sinocyclocheilus anshuiensis | reverse complement strand
TGTTTCCATACAATAAAAGTGTAAGGTAATTTATACAACCGAGCTCCAAAAAAAGCATAAAAATGCATCATAAAAAGGTAAATGATATATAAAAATTTTATAGATTATTTAACTTTACCTATTATTAAATAATATATAAAAATATTACTATTATCTATATCAATTTTGAGGATAAAACTTGACCGGTCTGCATCTCTAGGGGAATATTTTGTGTTAAAAGGATAGGAAAAATTAAGTTACATAATTTACATAATGCTCTTTAGCATGCAACATAAGAAATGGAGATAAATTATATACATATATTTTAAATGTACACACACACACATATTTACTATTATATGTATATTACAAATATATATATATTTAAAAAAAAAGACTAAAAATCACTCTAAACTCCATAACATAAGTCCATATGCCTCTATGCACTATATTTCAAGGCCGCTGAAGCCATTTGATTCAGTTTAGCTCACCATTCACTTTACACTTTTCTACACTCACTCAAATGTTGCGTGTTGTGATTTTGTACCAGGACTGACATCAGTGACATCAAAAGTGCTTCTCACAGGTCTTGCTATTGACATTGCAGCATTTTTTAATGCATGCAAATGTGAAGGAAATTTCACTAGAATGGAAGGTATCCAATGTTTTGAGCACACAATGTGTTTGAATGCATGCAAATGTGAATGTGAATGAAATATTTTGGGGTATTTTAGACACATTATATGATTTAAAACATGAGATTGATATATATGTTTACTTTATGACTTTAACTTTTAGTCATTTAGCAGACACTGTTATCCAAAGCGACTTACAAATAAGAAAAATTCATTAAAACTAAAAG
>NW_015551029.1:253715-257880 GCF_001515605.1 Sinocyclocheilus anshuiensis | reverse complement strand
TCCATATGCCTCTATGCACTATATTTCAAGGCCGCTGAAGCCATTTGATTCAGTTTAGCTCACCATTCACTTTACACTTTTCTACACTCACTCAAATGTTGCGTGTTGTGATTTTGTACCAGGACTGACATCAGTGACATCAAAAGTGCTTCTCACAGGTCTTGCTATTGACATTGCAGCATTTTTTAATGCATGCAAATGTGAAGGAAATTTCACTAGAATGGAAGGTATCCAATGTTTTGAGCACACAATGTGTTTGAATGCATGCAAATGTGAATGTGAATGAAATATTTTGGGGTATTTTAGACACATTATATGATTTAAAACATGAGATTGATATATATGTTTACTTTATGACTTTAACTTTTAGTCATTTAGCGGACACTGTTATCCAAAGCGACTTACAAATAAGAAAAAGTAATTAGAACTAAAAGCTAAAACTCTGTAAATACTATATATATACGCATTTAAGAAAATAAAATAAATTAAATAAAAATGACAAATGCATACTACAACATTTCAAAACTAAACATTTAAATGAAAACAAAAAAAATAAAGCTAAAAACAATTCAAAATATTACAAAATATTTTATTAAAAATTAAAATAATTATTATTATTTTATAAAATTGCATTGCATTTTTATTTTGTATAATAAATTGTATTTTTACTTTGTATAGACATTTTTAAATGATGCATTTTATGCTTTTTGGAGTTTGACGATGTACATCATTCACTTTTATTGTATGGAAGCATTTATTGCATGCTAAACATCTCAAAAAGCATGCAAAAATTAAGAATTTAATTTCAAATCCACAGTAGAAACTATCACATGGTTGAAACATAGTGCATGAGTTATATGCTTTTTTGAGCTTGACTCAAACTTGTTATTTTTAGTATCATTTAGATACTAGTTTTAGTAATTTTATTGTCTGTTTTTGTCATTTTTATTAGTTATTGCTTTTTTAAAACACGTTTATATAGCTTTTAATTATATTTATTTCAGTAAAATTACACTTAAATGTATCTAAATTAGCAACGAAATAATTCTTTTATATTTTAATTAACATTTATTTTATTTTATTTCAAGCAACAATTTTTTTTTATGGTTTTGGTTTTTGTTGAGATTGAGAGTATAACCATACAGGCTTGGAACAACATGAGGCCGAGTAAATGATGACAGAAAGAGCATTTCTGGGTGAACTATCCCTTTAAATACGACTTTAGCTATGGACACAATCTCTAGAGAGCATGTCAGAAGATGAGAAAGCTGAAGATAATTACATCAGCCTTTTAGAAACCCCTCACTGATTCAGGAACCACTATAAACTCCTTGACTCAGACTCATAACAAGTCATAATGGATCTCCGGTTCTCCTGCAGTCAACACACACAGACTCCAGAAACACAAAACCCACAGAAGATGTGGGAGACCAAAGGAGAAACTGATAAATGACCCTTCGACAAGGAAGAAAAATAGTAAACAACACTGTGATCTGATCAGTGATCACCTCAAACTCATTCTGAGGAACCTGCCAGAGCTTTTAAAGCAGCAGCAGCTGTGAGCGGGCATTCTGATTGGTGGAGGATGAGGAGTGGGCGGAGCCTACAGCAATCAGCCAATGAGAGAGTGATCAGGCTTCAGCTGCAAGACACATCTTCAGCATTCCTGAGAAAACAAAACACAACGGAGTCTCTAGTGTCATATAACACGAGTATAGAGCTATAACATCTATGTAGATAGCAGCACAACAGTTTTCAACATTGATAATAATCAGAAATGTTCTCGAGCAGCATATTATACTGATTTCTGAAGACTGTGACACTGAAGACTGGAGTAATGATGCTGAAAATACAGCTTTGATCTCAGAAATAAATTACAGTTTAACAGATATTCATATAGACAACAGCTGTTTTAAATTTTAAAATTATTTAACATTTTACTGTATTTTTAGATCAAATAAATGCAGCCTTGCTGAGCAGAAGAGACTTCTTTCAACATTTTTACTGTAAGTATATCAGTGATAACCGATTGTAATGCTATTATATATACAGAGTTTATGAATGATTATCATATTCATGTACCATATTTTCACACGATACTTCAAAGTACAAACAAATGTCAAATACATTTGAATAAAAATCACCCTAAAACAGCATAACATTAGTCCATATGCCTCTATTAGCAATAGAAACAATAAAAGTGTCCACGCAATAAAAATGAAAGGCATAAAAGCATAAAGAATGCATCATAAAAGAGGTTTATACAACTAATATCAGATCATAAAATATATCAATCTTGAGGAATAAACTTGACTGGTTTGTATCTCTATTAATTTAATTAAATTAATAAACGTAAATACAGCTGTTGTTTAAAAAAAAAGTAAATTACATTTTGTCTTCATTAATTTAATGCGCTTTACCATGCAGTGAAAGTAATTAAGATCAATATATTTGAGATGTTTAGTAAACAAATAATGTTTCCATTCAATAAAGGTGTATTACAGTATACCACCAAGCTCCAAAAAAGGAAATAAATAAAAAAAATATATATATATTAATTTAAATAAAAGCTAAATAATTTATATAGTTATATTGTGTTATATAAAATAAATAAATGTATAAAAGAAAGGGCTAATCATTTATATGGACATATCTGGGAGTTGTTAATACAAAATAACACATTTTTTATTATTATTTTTTAATATTATAGGCCTATGTATTTTAAGGAAGTGCTTTTTTCAGATGCTTTTAAATATTGAAATACATTTTTCAAATCATGTTTAACTGTCACAGAACTTGGAGCAACTTCAATAAATGTGCGTATGTATAAATACAACTTACAGATTATCAAAATATTACACAAAAATTCAGCCTCTTTGTTTTGCATCAAATAACATTGAACTGATATTATTCATCTGTGGATCTTTACTGCCACCTGCTGCAGAAACAGAAAACAGAATTGTTCTAAAGGACGGGTTTTCTTTAAAAAACATCGTTTTATTTTCCACATAAAGATATAATATTCTTGCCTTGTTTGATCATCTGTGTAGCTCGAGTGAAGAGTTTATAGTCTTTGGTGTTGTTGTGTATTTCTGATCAGGCGGAAGCAGCGGCAGCTCAGCTGTCTAGTGATGTCCGGTTCGCGAACGAATCGTTCGATTCAACCGGTTCTTCTTAGTGAACTGGTTGAACCAGTTCACCAAATCTGACTGAATCATTTGAAACGGTTCGCGTCTCCAGTAAGCATTAATCCACAAATTACTTAAGTTATTCACTTTTTTAACATGGCTGACACTCCCTCTGAGTCGAAATAAACCAATATCCCGGAGTAATTAATTTACTCAAACAGTACACTGACTGAACTGCTGTGAAGAGAGAACTGAAGATGAACACGAGCAGAGCAGCCGGATAACGAACGTACACGCCCACTGCTGGAGCGGTTCTCGTTCTCGAGTCAAGAACCGGTTGCATCGGTTTTCGGATCACCAGTACACTTTCAACCGGTTTATTGAATCGAACTGTCCGAAAGAACCGGTTCGCGGAAAAGAACCGAACTTCCCATCACTACAGCTGTCACTGGTTCTGACGTCACCGGGTCTTTCCTCGTGTGGCTCTCCGTGAGGGTCATGCGGTCAGTGTGATCGCTGTTATTATTATTATTATTTCTCGGCTCTGATATCGTGTCGTGTTGTTCTGATCTCTCTCGTCATGATGGGCGGCAGCAGCAGCAGGATCGCGGCTGGTTTGGGCGCGGCGCTGTTCGTCGGTTACTGCATTTATTTCGACAAAAAGAGACGGAGTGACCCGAACTACAAGAACAAACTACGAGAACGTGAGAGCATCTATCTATCTATCTATCTATCTATCTATCTATCTATCTATCTATCTATCTGTCTGTCTATCTGTCTGTCTGTCTGAACATCTATCTATCTGTCTGTCTGTCCGTATATCTATCTATCTGTCTGAATATCTATATCTGTCTGTCTGTCTGTCTGAATATCTATCTATCTATCTATCTGTCTGTCTGAATATCTATCTAGCTATCTGTCTGTATATCTATCTGTATGTCTATCTATCTGTCTGTCTGAATATCTACAGGTGCATCTCAATAAATTAGAATGTCGTGGAAAAGTTCATTTATTTCAGTAATTCAACTCAAATTGTG
>NW_015551029.1:250740-253612 GCF_001515605.1 Sinocyclocheilus anshuiensis | reverse complement strand
ATGAAGAATATTAAAAACATTATGAGTCAGCTGTCTTCGGCAGTCCTTAAGGTACCAGCACAATAACACACTCAGCAAAATATCGTCTAATTATCGTTATCGATAAAATCCCATAAATATCGAGATATAATTTTTTGTCAATATCGCACACCCGTAGTCTGAATATCTATATCTGTCTGTCTGTCTGAATATCTATCTATCTATCTATCTATCTGTCTGTCTGAATATCTATCTATGTGTCTGTCTGTATATCTGTCTATCTATCTATCTATCTGTATGTCTGTCTGTATGTCCATCTGTCTGTCTGTCTGTCTGTCTATCTATCTATATATCTGTCTGTCTGTCTGTCTGTCTGAACATCTATCTATCTTATCTATCTGTCTGTATATCTATCTATCTATCTGTCTATCTGTCTGTATATCTATCTATCTGTCTATCTGAATATCTATCTATCTGTCTGTCTGTCTGTCTGAACATCTATCTATCTGTCTGTCTGAATATCTATCTTTTCTCTCTGTCTGAATATCTATATCTGTCTGTCTGTCTGTATATCTATCTATCTATCTATCTGTCTGTCTGAATATCTATCTAGCTATCTGTCTGTATATCTATCTGTATGTCTATCTATCTGTCTGTCTGAATATCTACAGGTGCATCTCAATTATCTATCTATCTGTCTGTATATCTATCTGTCTGTATATCTATCTCTCTGTCTGTATATCTATCTATATGTCTATCTATCTATCTGTCTGTATATCTATCTATCTATCTGTCTGTATATCTATCTATCTGTCTGTATATCTATCTATATCTGTCTGTATATCTATCTATCTATCTGTCTGTATATCTATATCTGTCTGTCTGTCTGAATATCTATCTATCTATCTGTCTGTCTGTCTGTCTGTCTGTCTATTTAAAACATCTTAAAGTTAGATATTGTGAACTAGTTAACCTTCTGTATTAGTTGTAAAATGCAGATGTGTTGATGTTGATGAATGTGATTTTGTTTCAGGAAGAAAAAAGCAGAAGGTGGCTCAGGAGAAAGCTGGATTATCAAAGGTAATTTCACACACATTTATTGTTACAGATGTTATTTTTTTTTCTTGGTATAGTGAATTCTGCTTGAGAACTAGCCATATGAAATGTTCCCTAATGGTTTTCATCTTTTCTATCTCTGTGTTTGTTCAGTTACCAGACCTGAAAGACGCCGAAGCCGTTCAGAAGTTCTTCCTGGAGGAGATTCAGCTCGGAGAAGAGCTGCTGGCGCAGGGTGAGAAATCATCTCTGTCTCACACCATAGACATTCCCCCCCACTAGATGGAAGTAGTGAGACATTTCATATTTGACAATGGTTAAACAATAGAAATATTAAACAACTTACAGTATTATCCAGCGATGCAAACTACTCGACTTTTTTCCCCCTCAAATTTCGCCTTTTGAATGAAAAACATGGTATAATTTATGTGATTCGTGTAATTCAACAGAATGTGACGTGACAAGAAATGTTTAGCATTTTTGACATATCAAGAATACAGATAAGAGTGAACGTGTGCACATTATAAAATATTATTTGCTAATAATTAAAAAAAATGTAATAATAAAAAATACTTCCCAGTTAGACACAGAATTAGACATACAGTGTCCTTCACCATTACATTTTTTTTTAAATAAAAATGTTCATTTCTGTATTTTCTGTTTTCATTTTAATTTTAAAGTTTTAGTTTTTTTAATCTTTTTTTTTTATATATATATATATTTTTTTTTTATAGTTTTTTTAGTTGTATTTTTAAATTTTTTTTTGGTACATCAAGTTAAACACTGTTTGAGCAGCAAGATTGTGTTCAGTTTTTGTTGCATTACAGCACTGATTCTGTTAACCCTCGTCCTCTCTCTGTCTGTCAGGTGACTATGAGAAAGGCGTGGATCATCTGACGAATGCGATCGCTGTGTGTGGTCAGCCGCAGCAGCTCCTGCAGGTCCTGCAGCAAACGCTTCCTCCTCCAGTCTTCCAGATGCTCCTCACCAAACTGCCCACCATCAGCCAGGTGACACACGTTTGTGTAAAAAGACTAATTACTTTCACCCCAAATACTAATTAGTTGTATTTATAGTGTGTAATTAGCATTTCTAACATTTGCCACTATCCTAGGTTTTGCCCATTTGTCAGTAAGAATTTTTTACTCATTTAAAACACAAAATTTAATATGCTCCTTTATTCTTTTATATATTTTAATATGTACACGTCAGAATAAGCATGTTGTTTGAATTTAAAAAAAAAAAAGTAACTAATTACGTTACTTAGTTGCTTTTTATGGAATGCAATGCATTGTTACTTTTGAGTGACTTTTTAAATCTGGGCAGGGCTTGTTTGTTTGTTTTTAATGTAAAAAAAGTTATTCTTTTATAATGTAAAAGCCCTTTTCACAACAAAAGTGAACTGTACAGTAGAGGGCGCAGCTCAAACTAATCACATGAAGAATATGATGCAGGAGTACTTTTTAAATCTGGGCAGGGCTTGCTTGTTAGTTTTTAATATAAAAAAGTTATTCTTTTAGGAATGTAAAAGCCCTTTCACACCAAAAGTGAAATGAATGTGCCTCAGGCTGAAGGAAATGTAAATTCACGTCTGTACAGTAGAGGGCGCAGCTCAAACTAATCACATGAAGAATATGATGCAGGAGAAGAAAGTTCAACACTATTCAACAGTAGCAAAGACACTGGTTAATAAAATGGGATTAAATACATAAATGATATTTGTCTTATTTAACACATTTAATTATGGCAGGTTTGTATAATATTCTGAGTAGTGCTGGGCGGTATGACCAAAAATTTATATCACGGTATTTTTCAAAATTATACCGGTTTCACGGTA
>NW_015551029.1:244447-250592 GCF_001515605.1 Sinocyclocheilus anshuiensis | reverse complement strand
GCCGAGAGAGGTGATACTTCTCCGGGAAAGTCAGACCTCGCGTTCGCGGGACCGCACTGGCCAAATATTCCAACTGAACCATAGCTAAGGTTTATCCAAAAAAGTCGCTAGGTTTGTCAGTATGAATATTCTATGGAAAAAAGCCGCTAAAAGGGTCTGAAAGTTGCTAAATCTAGTGCTAAAGTCACGCTCGTGTGTGTGTGAGACGCGGGAGCTGATGGCAGGCGGCGGTGGATATTTGTGGCGGTCAGTGTGGATATTGTGGATGAGTTCTTCTGTGTCATCACGTTCTATTAGTTCTACAGCTTCAGTTTCGGAACTTTCACGCTTAGTAACACATACAGCTGTTCCCTCACCACAGTGCAACAGTGAAAAGGGACCCCTTTCAAACAGTGTCGCGTTCCGAACGTTGTTTAAGCGACGTATTGCGGTATTTTAAAAATTCATATCATAACAAAAATAAAAACCGTTATTCGGTATGAACCGGTATACCGCCCAGCACTAATTCTGAGTTCGCATTTGACTGTTTTTATTCATTTTGAGGAATACTGAATCTGTTTTTGTGCAGGTGAGATGAATAAATACATGTTGATATTTAGTCTAGAACTACAGTAAGATCATGTTCACACACAACACTCTGCACGTACTCCTGATTTCTGTCACCATGGCAACACCAGAACTGTCACTCAATACATGGGAAACAAAGTAACTCCGATATTTCCTTAATTAAAAAGTAATGCGTTACTTTACTAGTTACTTTTAAAAAGTAATCCGATTACGTAACTCACATTACTTGTAATGCATTACCCCAACACTGTTCATAAGACAAATACATGTTTTTATTATTATTTAAATGTCTTCTTAATTCCCAAATGCTAATCTAATGCTCCTCTCTTTTTCGTTGCAGCGTATCGTCAGCGCTCAGAGTGTCAGCGACGACGACATCGAGTAGCTCTGTGACATCACTTCCTGTCTGCTTCGAATCAATCAATCGCTCTGTCCCGCCCCCTTTCCATCCAGTTCTCAAACACTGAACGCACAGATACGGATTTAAAGAAGTGTCATAGTTTTGTTTTGAATCTGAGCTTCTGAGTTTGTCCTGTTGAAGTTGACGTGTGTTTTCAGTGTGTTAGAATGACAGAAAACAAGCATGACCTGCATCAATTTTTTTTTACTAACAAAGCATTTTGGGTTCACTAAATTATGAAATATGCAAGCGGTAAATCATTGACTAATGACTCACCAGAGTACATGCTGCTGTCATTTACCTGTGTTCTGTCCCGCCCCCTTTCCATCCAGTTCTCAAACACTGAACGCACAGATACGGATTTAAAGAAGTGTCATAGTTTTGTTTTGAATCTGAGCTTCTGAGTTTGTCCTGTTGAAGTTGACGTGTGTTTTCAGTGTGTTAGAATGACAGAAAACAAGCATGACCTGCATCAATTTTTTTTTTCATCAATTATTTTTTACTAACAAAGCATTTTGGGTTCACTAAATTATGAAATATACAAGCGGTAAATCATTGACTAATGATTCACCAGAGTACATGCTGCTGTCATTTACCTGTGTTCATGTATTTAAGTTGTTTTTAAAGGCTGTGAGACGTCTAATGTGGTATTGTGGGATAGGACGCACTTTTAAAGGTGCTCTGTTTCAAGTAGGGGAGAGTTTCCTCTTTTTTTTTTTTTAACTACAAAATAAAAAAATCATTGTATGGAGTCAATGTGTCAGTCATTCATGTGCCTCCATTAATAACGTGCTGCTCTTAAGATTTTTGCGATACACAGTTGCAATTTAAAGCAACAGAACATCAAAAAATGAAAACAAACTTCATTTGCTCTCATGTTGTTCAAACAGTGATATGATCAAGTTTCAGGGAATTAACAATAAATTAATTAGGTAGCATGAACTAACATTGCAGACAGCATTTATTAAATCTAACATGATATTAATAAATATTCTATTGATTAATTTATGGTTTTACATAATACACTAATATTAATGCAACAATGTTAAACATGTATTTATGTAGAAATGATAATTACCTTTGATTAATTAATGCTTGTTCATGATATCTAATGCAATGATTCTTGTTAACATTACTGGAAAAGCAAACACTACAGACATGAAGTTAAAGTTAAAAATGAAAGCTACACGTGTAACTTTTTTTGTTCAAAATTAACAAAATATAATGCGAATACAACATAAATCCATAAAACTGAGTTTTTGCGTTACGCTAAATTACTAAGCCTACAATAATTATATCTTGCAGCTGTCGGGACGGATTTTCCGGGAAACTGCATACTTCCGTCATTATCACGTGCGTGTTCGCGTCATTTAAATACAGGAAATAAGTTCAGGCTACTAACAAATGAACCTCGAAAGCGTTTGCTAACGAAGTAAAAGCGACACGCTCATAATAAAACACAAATCAACAGTTTCAAATAATCACATTTATGCCGATCTCTAAACCAGTTACTGCTTTGGTCTATTAGCCTATAAATAGCCTTGCCAAGTTATAGTTATCTGATATGAATAGCAATCGTTATGTCAAGCGTTGCCAAACTTTTGTAACATTATTTTAAAACAATTTCAACAAGTCAAAACAACAGCATCATATAAGCTCATATTTGCAATTATCAGTCTTCCTTTCGTTTCGTTTTGATGTCATTAGTTTGATTCGTGCTGATAAATGATTATCTGTGATCAGCGCTGCAAAACATCAGATTCATCCGCGCGGAGCCGAAGCGCAACCCACGTGACGACCAAAACAATCTTCCTCCGCGAGTTACTTGTAGTTTTACGCATCTACGCTAGAGGAACAAATGGAAATTAAAAGATCTTATGGGTCGTTATAAAAAAAGACAGAAACATAAGTGTTTAGTCACATTTTTACTTGTGACATAAGAACGCCAAACTTGTAAAAATACAAGTACAAGCATTAAATATGAACATTTGGTTTCTTATTCTTGTGCTTAAATTTCTTTTTCAGTCCTTTGCCTCTTTTGGCAGTAGGATCCGCCATCTCTCCTTTGAACGATGAAGCTGGTGTTTGTTTCTTGCCAGGATTTGTCTTAAAGTTCTTGCCTCCCGTCTTATTTCTGATTTCTTGCTTTGACCCTTTGAATCTTGAAGGTCGGCCTGGAGGGGTTTTCTTTTCTTTTTCCTTCTTCACGGATCGTTTCACCCTGATGTTTCGATCTAGTAATTTGGAGCCGTCGAGTTTCAGTGCCAGCATCACCGAATCTGGGCTCTGAAACAAGGAAAGATTTAAGTGAGTTTTACCACATTTGCACACTTCATTAAATACTATTTACGAGGTCATTAAACATGAATTGGAATTTTGAAATAAAATGGAACTTTACTTCCAGAACTGCTCTATTAACCCTGTAAAGTCTGACATGTAAAATTAGAATTTTTTTTTTTTAAATGGGACAATTCTTATTAACCTTTAAGCCTCGTACACACCGGGACGATTATCGCGCGTGCTTATCGCCGACGTTTTTCTACGCGTCTTTTGTGTTCATACCCAAGCGATTTTCGCAGGCGATGAGCCGAGTGAACGTGCAAATTCACTCCCTGACATTAGATGGCGCTTAATGAAAAACAGAAATACTCCAGTACACATCGAATCCTATTTGATCTGCAGTTCCTCTCCATAACAACTCCATCTTATCGAGATTTTTGTAGTTGCTGTCGCGTTTGTCATAAAGCGCTTTGTGTTCAGACACCAATGAGACCAGCAGCTCTACATTCATCTTGCCTCGATGCATCTTCTTGGTCTACTTACTTCCTCTTCGTCGTTAGGTATCAATGTGTGCTCGGCAAGACCGTTTTGTGCTTGAGCGCCACCAAGTCGTGTTTTACTGTAACTTCAGCAGCTCCAGGCACGTGAACAAAAGCGCCAATCTCATTGGTCGGCCAGTTTTTAACGCAGCGTGTCAAACCAAAAAAAACGAGCCCGAAGCGTTTTTAAAAAAAAAAGACGTTTTTGCGCCTCGCGTTTTGCGCGTCGATGTGCACGCTCACATTGGCGCCCTTTGTTTAGTCACGAGGCGTTAAACGTCAGCGATAATCGTGCTCGATATTCATCCCGGTGTGAACAAGCCTTTAGACTATAGAAAAATTTACCAAAAAAAGTTTGCATGTGTGTTTCTGTTGAGTATCATATTCAATTCAATCAGATTCAATCATATTCAATGGAAGAAAAAAAAACTGCTTAATTTTATTTAGAGACTCAAACTGAGCAAAAGTAATTTGCTGCAGATGCTGATATTTCTGTGATGAAATTCTGATGCTTGTAAATCAATGAGATCTTTATAACAGTGCAGCAGATACTGACATAAAATGATCTAAATATCTGTCTCTATATCTCCAGTAATATCTCTTAATAAGATGAGATTGAAATGCTCCAAACATATAATGCAGTGATTGAGAGCTGAAGAAATAAAGGCTCCTCAGAAGATGTGAGATGTTCTGGAGGCTTGTGAAGATCATTCCTCCGCTGAGGAACAGTGAAAGTAAAGCTTCTGGAAACAAACGCTCCTCAAAAGATCCTGAGGATCAGATTTGAGACTCTAAAACATGATTGATGGAGAATCAAGTAAAGCTGAGCTGCTTCAGTCCAGTAAGTGTTCATCTGGAGATATTACTGCAGTTATTCTGACGCTTACTTGATCAAAATCAGTCAAGATTTGACACTAGAAGCGTTTCTACAATTACACTAAAAGAGCTTTTACTGGATAAAACACTCTAAACTATCAGAGACAGAAGACATGAGGAGATTGTGTGTGAAGTAAGGGATAATGTCTTCCATTGTAACACGCGGTGGTTAAGTGTTTTCAGTCACAAGATGGCGCCAGACAGTCAACGATAGCGGAGTGACTCGTTAAGCATATAAGTAGTACAGGTCAAGATAACTCATAGTACCCGGATGAGCGGTGTGTTATTCAATTTGGCGGTTGTTATCTGAGAATAACATACCGCTGGATGGCGCGATTGACCAATCAGAATCAAGTATTCCACAGAGCCGTGTAATAAACAGGTTTAACAGCAAAGTTTCGATGGTGATGATAATATAAAGGCCTTAAATGTGCACATCAAATGTGAGCCTGCAGCACAAAAGCAGTGTTAAGTCGCTGGGGTATATTTGTAGCAATAGCCAACAATACATTGTATGGGTCAAAATTATACATTTTTCTTTTATGCCAAAAATCATTAGGATATTAAGTAAAGATCATGTTCCATGAAGATATTTAGTAAGTTTCCTACCGTAAATATATCAAAACTTAATTTTTGATTAGTAATATGCATTGCTAAGAACTTCATTTGGACAACTTTAAAGATGATTTTCTCAATATTTAGATTTTTTTGCACCCTCAGATTCCAGATTTTCAAATTGTCCTATCCTAACAAACCATACATCAATGGAAAGCTTATTTATTCATCTTTCAGATGATGCATAAATCTCAATTTTGAAAAATTGACCCTTATGACTGCTTTTGTGCTCCAGGGTCACGTATACGGTACAGTCAGCTTTACCTCAAACAGGACGTAGCCGAAGCCCTTCCCCATCCCAGACTCTCGGTCTCGCACCAAACGCACCGCCTCCACATTCCCACAATCCTCGAAGTGTTCACGCACCGGAAGCTCCATTATATCTGCCATAAAAAACAAATAAAGTGTTCATAAGAGAAACTGTGGCGTCACAGAAGATATAGAGATTTCTAAACACTGTTACTCACCGTACGGTAAATTTCCCACAAATATGGACCTTTTATGATCATGCTGTGGAAAAAAATATTGATGATTATATACACACATTCAAAATCGGCTGAATTATATTAACATTATTAAGGACACTCACTCCACTGTGCTGAGAGACGCGGTCCACTCGGATATGAAACCCCTGCTGAATCTCCTGCCCATTCCTGCACAAGATTCATATGCTTTTGACAATATATTTGAATTTTATTCAAACTGAATAAACAGCTGATGAAAACAATACAAGTAATCCACAGCACTCCAGTCCATCAGTTAATATCTGGAGAAGACAAAAGCTGAGACAAATCCAGCATTAAGACGTTTTTAACTAAAATACATTGAGTCCATAATCCATAATAACTCTTCCTCCAGTGAAAAAGTG
>NW_015551029.1:237232-244429 GCF_001515605.1 Sinocyclocheilus anshuiensis | reverse complement strand
TGTGGATTACTTGTGGATTATTGTGATGTTTTTATCAGCTGTTTGGACTCTCATTCTGACGGCACCCATTCACTGCAGAGCATCCATTGCTGAGACACTGATGCAATGCTACATTTCTACAAATCTGATGAAGAAACAAACTCATCCTAATCTCGGATGATCTGAGGGTGAGCACATTTCCAGCAGATTTTCACTTTTTGGTGAACTATTGCTTTAATTTAAAAGTCATCGATCAATCTGATCGAGAAGATCATTCAGTAATTAAACTTCGAATCAATATTGCGCATAATCTTGTACCATTTCAGAGCGCCAGCAGCTGTTTCCTCCGCTTTGAAGACGATGTAAGCATTAATATTCTGTTTTTTTGGATGGACTTTCCTCCTAGAAATGGACAGACAAGATCAGTATATTAATAACAACTAGATAAAAAAAGCTTGTCAAGACAAACTTTAGGTTGGCTTGACAAAGCCTAGCCTGTAAATTTAAAGCAGTTGTAAAAGCCTGAAGTTTGAAAATTTAGACAGATTAGATAAATGTTGATAACATGTTTCTAGCATGATTAGCCTGTTACTAGCATATTGCTGGCATGATTAACATACATTTAAATTAACATGTTACTAGCATGTTGTTAGCATGACTAGCCTGTTTCTAGCATGATTAACAAGTTACTAGCATGTCGCTGGCATGTTACTAACATGTTGTTAGCATGATTAGCAAGTGACTAGCCTGTTTCTAGCATGATACTAGCGTGTTGCTAGCATGGTTAGCATGTCATTAGCATGATTAGCAAGTTACTAGCATGTTGCTATCATGATTAGCAAGTGACTAGCATGTCGATAACATGACTAGCATGTCGTTAGCATGACTAGCAAAATGACTAACATGTCACTAGCATGATTTGCAAGTGACTAGCATGTCGATAACATGACTAGCATGTCGTTAGCATGACTAGCAAAATGACTAACATGTCACTAGCATGATTTGCAAGTGACTAGCATGTCGCTAGCATGTTTCTAACATGATTAGCATGTTATTAGCATGATTAGCATGCTACTAGCATGTTGCTATCATGATTAGCAAGTTACTAGCATGTTGCTATCATGATTAGCAAGTGACTAGCATGTCGATAACATGACTAGCATGTCGTTAGCATGATTAACAAAATGACTAACATGTCACTAACATGATTTGCAAGTGACTAGCATGTCGCTAGCATGTTTCTAACATGATTAGCGTGTTATTACCATGATTAGCATGCTATTAGCAAGTGACTAGCATGTCGATAACATGACTAGCATGTCGTTAGCATGATTAACAAAATGACTAACATGTCACTAACATGATTTACAAGTGACTAGCATGTCGCTAGCATGTTTCTAACATGATTAGCGTGTTATTAGCATGATTAGCATGCTATTAGCAAGTGACTAGCATGTCGATAACATGACTAGCATGTCGTTAGCATGATTAACAAAATGACTAACATGTCACTAACATGATTTACAAGTGACTAGCATGTCGCTAGCATGTTTCTAACATGATTAGCATGTTATTAGCATGATTAGCATGTTCCTATCATGATTAGCAAGTTACTAGCATATGATTAGCATGTTACTAGCATGGTTAGCATGCTACTAACATACTGTTAGTCTGTTTCTAGCATGATTAGCATGTCGTTAGGATAGATAAGATAGATAGATAGATAGATAGATCGATAGATAGTACATAGAAGGGAAGTCTGATTGAGTCTAATGGGCTTCAGTTTGTTTACATTTGAATTTTGACAGTTGGAGTTTGAATAGTCTTGGCTCATCTGAACATTCCGTCAATGTAAGTCTATGGGATTTCTATGATTTTTAATCTTCATTTTTATGAAAACTATAAGTCGGATCAGTCTGAAAAGATACAGCACACTAAGTCAGATCGGTCTGAAGAGCTGGGCTGAGTTTGGTGGTTCTAGCTCGAAAGCTCTAGGAGGAGTAGCGTTCAGAGACATCTCATCAAACTCTTCACTATAGGACGCAATACTCACTGGATAGCTGCCACTTTACGGGACATAGTTGGGTCTTCTTGCACCTGCAAAACACCTTTATTAAAGCTCAAACTAGTGATCCAACAATTAATGATAGAATGACTAGAGCAGAAGACCCACCACTGAACGGAAGCGGACCGACTCGATGGCTCCAGCCTGCTTGAACAGAGACAACAGCATCTGCAAAACACAACACGCGGGACTTTAGTGGAAACGTCAGGGAAGATTGATGATAGTTCTTAAAGCTGTGTATTATAACTGAAGCACCTTCTTCGTGCAGCTCGGAGGCAGATTCCCCACAAACACCGTTCGTTTCTTTTTGATTCGCTCCTCTGCCATATTCTTCACTGTCTTTCTGTGTTTGACGGGCCACGCCTCTTCTGTCGTTTCATCCGTTGCATCAGCGCGCTTGTGTTTGACTTTCTTTGCACTTGTTTGTCCTTCATCATCTGCATTCTGTAGAGCGCTCTCTCTAAGGATTTCAACATTGAAAATACATTTCCCATTACATTTTACAGTTGCGATTACCTCTTTTTTTTTTTATCACTATGAATTCATTTTATTAATTTCAACGAAATTAATTAAAAAAAATAATAAATTTATGAATGAGACAAGGTCTAACATACAGAAATAATTTTAAAAATAATAATAATAAAAATAAAATAAATGAAAAAAGAGACAGATAATAAAATAAAACCGGATAAGTGAATAAAAATATATTTATGTATTTAAATTTAATTATTTGTACTATTATGCAATTAATTAAAATCCTTAAAATAAATTTTAAAAATTAAATTATTTAAAATGAACTGAATTATATGCTAATGAAGCATTCAGCGCAATTTAGGATTTAATTAAAAATAATAATTTGCTCAGTTTTGCAAGCAAGCTCTACTTTGCGTATTTTAAAGCTGAACATAAGTACTCAGAAATTATATTCTTTAAACATACTTCCATGAGGTTTTATTAACTTCCACTACTCTATCAAATGCAAAAAAAAAAACATCTTTAAAATGCCATTTAATACCAGGTTTTCTATTACTGCGAGGTCAGATCGGACTGATCCCGTCTCAGAAGTGTGTCTCACGGCAGAATCACTGACCTGTCCTGTAGCTTCTTCTCAGCTGCTGAGAGCGTCTTTGGAGTCTTTTTCGATTTCTGCTTCTGAATGTGACCCTGACCTTTGACATCAGTGCTCTCAGACACTTTAGATTCAGTCTGATGAGAAGAAACACAGACGAACCACCATTAGCACCAAAACAAACCCCACAATCATGCTCCTCGTCTGATACATGTACCTTCGGTGCAGGAACGAAGACTAAAGTATTTGCAGATGATGTGGAGGAGAATAAAGATGATAAAGCTCCAGCTGTGTGTTTGTCTGGGAACAGGCTGCTGGACACCTGACCGACCGTGTAATCTCCAGCATCATCTCTATCAGTACTGCAACAACAACAAACATCAGAAGACCAACACCCGGCTCTCACAATACACTACCAAAGCGTACCATGGTAATACCATGTTATTATGGATTTTAAGATGATAATACCACGGTATTCATTGAAGAACCTTCGAGTAACATGCATATTCTTTGGTAAATAAATGTATTACTATATATAGATATATACATACATACATATATATACACTAGGGATGTGCGATATATATCGTCTGCGATAATATCGTCAGTATGAACTGACCACCACACAGAATATGAAGAATATTAAAAACATTAGGAGTCAGCTGTCTTCGGCAGTCCTTAAGGTACCAACACAATAACACACTCAGCAAAATATCGTCTAATTATCGTTATCGATAAAATCCCATAAAATATCGATATAATTTTTTGTCAATATCGCACTCCCCTAATATACACACACACATACATGTGTATGTGTGTGTGTGTATATATATATATATAGGGGTTAAATTGGAATTTGCTATAGATACTCTATGGTATGGAGCTTTTATATATATGTGGTGGCTGTTCTATATGCAAGCATCAATGTCTTGAACTTGATTCGCTTTGGATAAAAGCGTCTGCTAAATGACTAAATGTACTTTCATTTCAAAATCGTACATTTGATCTATAAATTCAATTATAATAAATTGAGTCGTTCATTCAAACGATTCGTTCAAACGGCTGATTCATCAGATGTTAATGCGTGGGCTAATAGAACTTTGACTCAACCGATTCGTTCAAACACGGAATCATTCAGCAGCAATGAATCGTCTGGTTTCTGTGTTTCCGCCTAAAATGTAAGTGACCTAATATTTATTGTACTTGCTTATTGAACTGTTTATAGAACTATTAAACAGTCGTAATGGTGAAAACGTTATGTGATGTTGCCTAACTAACTGTATTTTAAATATTTAAAACTTTCCATTTTGAATTTTTACCTCAGGATGAGCCCCACTCAGCCCGGCCCAATTTAAACCCTGTATATATATATGTGTGTGTGTGTGTGTGTGTGTGTGTCTGTATACACATATACATTTATTTGCATTAGCATGTGCATGGCATTCGAAGGTTCTTTTATGATCTCGACTATTTAAAAACATCGCACAGCAGCGTTCACTCATCGGCTGTTTATTGTTCTAGTTTTATATTATTGATAAAAACAAACCTCTTTACAGACTGCTTCTTCTTCATGATGTCACTCGCATGTCTGTGTAAAATCCTAAAGATCTGTCAGATATTTCAGGAAACTTTAACGCGCTAAACGTAGAAGTTGTTGCCGAAGTTTCGCACGCAGACACGTTTATTTCGCTCCCACGCGTGTGCGCAGTTTATCCGCCCCCTGGAAATCTCACATACTGATCATCGGTTCCTGACGCGGAATCATTCGCATTCGAAAGACTCGCCTCGATAAACATATCAAAAACACGGGTTTAAATAGAAAAATAGCATTTATGGATTGTTTTATCGCCCGTTTGAATAAAGCAAGCGTAATAATAGCAGCGCTCCTGAGCCCGCGGTTTGTTTCTCATCGGCGCGGCGGTAGGCGCGGGACCTCATGACGTCACTTCCTGTTGCCGGTTGTGCAGGTATGAATGATGCAGGAACATTTCATTCCGTTATTAAGTTTGTAATTCATTATTCTTCTTGTCTATGCTTATAGAGAATGTTTTATAATGATGATTTAATATATAGAAACACGAATCTGTCATCGCATAACGTTGCGTCACTCGCATATATATGTATATTTAATGAGTTTATTTAAAGATGTGATTTAATTTTCATATTACGCTTTTCTACTATATGTGTATTTTTGTATACTTGTGTTTTTTTCATTCTTTTCTTATGTAATTCTTTCATATGTGATATGATTGTGATCTCCCTGTTCATGTATGTAATTTTATGTTCTGCAGTCATTTTTATATGATTTAATTTCATATATGTGAACCTGGAGCACAAAACCAGTCATAAGGGTAATTTTTATAAATTGAGATGTATGCATGATCTGAAAGCTGAATAAATAATCTTTCCATTGATGTATGGTTTGTTAGGATAGCACAATATTTGGCCGAGATACAACTATTTGAAAATCTGGAATCTGAGGGTGCAAAAAAATCTAAATATTGAGAAAATCATCTTTAAAGTTGTTCAAATTAAGTTCTTAGCAATGCATATTACTAATCAAAAATTAAGTTTTGATATATTTACAGTAGGACGTTTACAAAATATCTTCATGGACCATGATCTCTACTTAATATCCTAATGATTTTTGGCATAAAAGAAAAATGTATAATTTTGACCCATACAATGTATTGTTGGCTATTGCTACAAATATACCCCAGCAACTTAACACTGCTTTTGTGCTCCAGGGTCACATTTTATTACGATTTAATCGTTTTATGATGTTTTAATACTTTTCAAGGTCTGTTAGTTTAGTAATATATGTTGCATTTGGTTTCATGATCCTGATGCGCAAAAAGGTGAGTTTAGATCTGATTTCTCTGGTTTTCTCAGTGATTGATACAGATCATCATCGTCGTCGTCTGATGAAGGCTCAGGAGGTGTCGGAGGATGCCATGGGCAGACGGGTGAGCTGTGATGGAGAGAGAGGAACGGTTCGTTACGTGGGTCCGGTTCTTCCCACCGCAGGTCCGTCTCCGTTCATTCAGCTTTATACACTATATTTTCAAAAGTATTAGCACCCCCTTCTAATGAACAGGTTTGACTGCTTTAGTCATTTCCACGAGTACAAATCTTAATGTTTAAGCATATAATGATATTCTAGGGAATTGTGTGCTTCTAATTTTATAGCAATAGTTCGGACAGGACTCTTTTCTATTCTAACAGTGCCTCTGTGTATAAGGCAAGGTTCAAAAAGAAATGATTGATTGAGTCAGTGTGGAAGAACTTGACTGGTCTGCAGAAACCTTGAGCCAAAAACTCATCAGCAAACACCAGTGACTTGTACATATGGGGACACCCCCTTCTTTAGAACAGAAAAAGGCACTTCCAAAACTGTGGCAACAAAGATGGAAACATAATTCATGCATTTAAAAAATTTATTTCCATCTCTGTTGCAACAGTTTTGGAAGTGTCTAAAATGACTGCAGACATATGTACAAGTCACTGGTGTTTGCTGATGAGTTTTTGGCTCAAGGTTTCTGCAGACCAGTCAAGTTCTTCCACACTGACTCAATCAATCATTTCTTTTTGAACCTTGCCTTACACACAGAGGCATTGTTAGAATAGAAAAGAGTCCTGTCAGAACTATTGCTATAAAATTAGAAGCACACAGTTCCCTAGAATATTATTATATGCTTAAACATTCAGATTTGTACTCGTGGAAATGACTAAAGCAGTCAAACCTGTTCATTAGAAGGGGGTGCCAATACTTTTGGCAGTATAGTGAATGAGGTTTGGTCTGATGTCCGTCTGTCTTCTGTTCCTGCAGGTGTGTGGCTGGGAGTGGAGTGGGATGATCCAGAGAGAGGAAAACACGAGGGGAGTCATGAAGGAGTGCGATACTTCACCTGCAGGTGCTCATCAGCAACCAAACAATTACAATCAATGATATACATTTTAAAGGGGTGGTTGATTGCGATTTCACTTTTATAAAACAGATAGTTCCGGTGCTTGATTCTGATTGGTTGAGCCGCGTTCGAAGCTGTTGTAAATTACTCTACAAACATACACCTTTGTTTACATT
>NW_015551029.1:232533-237088 GCF_001515605.1 Sinocyclocheilus anshuiensis | reverse complement strand
AATAAGCCCTGTGAAGCCGTGGTTTACAGTGAATTTATAACAGCTAAGGGGGTTTACTCCGCTTCGCGTCGTACCTAACAACGCCCCTTAGCTGTTATAAATTCACTGTAAACCACGGCTTCCTGGGGCTTATTGCTTTATTTTAATGTTAGTTAGTGTGTACTGTTGCTGTTTGAGCATAAACAATATCTGCAAAGTTACGACGCTGAAAGTTCAATGCAAACGGAAATATCGTCTTTTAAAATTATGGCAGTTTAATGCCTACAAAAACGAGCTATCCGCCCCCGGGAAAAGGCAGCAAAGGGGGCGTGGCCATGCTGCGCTGCTTTAGAGAAGAGGAAGATTTGTTGCCATACCGTCAAAACTAGGGGTGCGTGCATGAATAAATATATTCATATGTGTTCCTGCAGCACAAAAGCAGTCTTAAGTCGCTGGGGTATATTTGTAGCAATAGCCAACAATACATTGTATGGGTCAAAATTATCCATTTCTCTTTTATGCCAAAAATCATTAGGATATTCTAATGATATTCTAATAAATATCATGTTACATGAAGATATTTTGTAAATTTCCTACCGTAAATATATCAAAACTTAATTTTTGATTAGTAATATGCATTGCTAAGAACTTCATTTGGACAACTTTAAAGAAGATTTTTTCAATATTTAGATTTTTTTGCACCCTCAGATTCCAGATTTTCAAATAGTTGTATCTCGGCCAATGGATTCACAAGTCAATCAATGTTCTAAAGCAGCGGTTTAACCAATCACAACACACTGAGCCAGCTAACCAATCTGAGCCCATCATGAGTATTTCTGAGGGAGGGGCTTCATAAAAGCAGGAAGTCATCGGAGTGTTTATCAGAGAAGGGACAGAGCGGTGTAGAATAAAGGTAAATTAATCATTAGGATATTCTAATGATATTCTAATAAATATCATGTTACATGAAGATATTTTGTAAATTTCCTACCGTAAATATATCAAAACTTAATTTTTGATTAGTAATATGCATTGCTAAGAACTTCATTTGGACAACTTTAAAGAAGATTTTTTCAATATTTAGATTTTTTTGCACCCTCAGATTCCAGATTTTCAAATAGTTGTATCTCGGCCAATGGATTCACAAGTCAATCAATGTTCTAAAGCAGCGGTTTAACCAATCACAACACACTGAGCCAGCTAACCAATCTGAGCCCATCATGAGTATTTCTGAGGGAGGGGCTTCATAAAAGCAGGAAGTCAGTTTATCGTTTATCAGAGAAGGGACAGAGCGGTGTAGAATAAAGGTAAATTATGTGAAAAATAATGCTTTTTTTTTTTTTTTCTAAACAAAGCATTAACACACGTTAGACTGCACCCCATAAACACAATCAAGCCTAGAAAAAAAAACAGTCAGCCACCCCTTTAATAAAGCTTGTGTTCTCCATCAGACACCTGACGGGCGGCTCGTTCGTTCGGCCCAAGAAGGCCAGTTTCGGTGTAGATTACGTGACGGCTCTGAAGCAGCGCTACGAGGTGGAACTACAGGAGGTTATCGGAGAAGATCTGAAGATCTCCAGCAAAACTGTGATGATGGTCGGCTTTGAGGACGTCAAGCAGAAACAGAGGTGATGTTTGAGTGTTGTTTCATATTTACACCACTGTATACCACTTACAAGCTTGGGATCAGTAAGATTTGTAATGTTTTTTAAAGAAGTCTTTTCTGCTCATCAAGGCTACATTTATTTGATCAAAAATACTGTAAAATTGTGAAATATTATTGCGATTTAAAATACCAGTTTTGTATTTTAATATACATTAAAATGTAATTTATTTCTGTGATGCGCAGCTGTATTTTCAGCATCATTACTCCAGTCTAAAGTGTCACATGATCTTCAGAAATCATTCTAATATGCTGATTTATTATCAGTGCTGGAGACTGTTGTGCTGCTTTATATTTTTTTGGAAACTGTGATACTTCTTTAAGGATTTTTTTGATGAATAAAAAGTTTAAAAGAACAGCATTCATTCAAAATAGAAATCTTTTCTAACAAGACAAGTCTTTACTAGCACTTTGTATCAATTTCACACATCCTTGCTGAATCAAAGTATTCATTTCTTTAAAAAAATAAAGGTTTTCCTTTAAAAAAGTACTGACCAACTTTTGAACTGTAGTGTATATTGCTACAAAAGATTTCTATTTTGAATAAATGCTGTTCTTTTTAACTTTTTATTCATAAAAGAATCCTGACAAAAGTATCACAGGTTCCAAAAAAAATATGAAGCAGCAAAACAGTTTCCAGCTCTGATAATAAATCAGCATATTATACTGATTTCTGAAGATCATGTGACACTGAAGACTGGAGTAATGATGCTGAAAATACAGCTGCGCATCACAGAAATACATTAGATTTTAAAATATATTAAAATAGAAACCCATTATTTTAAATTTAAATAATATTTCACAACATTACTGTTTGTTTCTGTATTTTAGATTAAATTAAATGCAGCCTTGATGAGCAGAAGAAACCTCTTTAAAAAAACATAAAAAATCCTACTGATCCCAAACTTGTGTAAATGTGTATTTTGGATGTTTTCTTTCCACTAGTCTGACATATTAGACATATAATGGAAGCAAAATAAAGCAATAAACCCCAGGAAGCCGTGGTTTGCAGTGAATTTATAACAGCTAAGAGGCGTTGTTAGGCACGACGCGAAGCGGAGCTAACCCCTTTAGCTGTTATAAATTCACTGTAAACCACGGCTTCACGGGGCTTATTGCTTTTATAAAACGGTTATTCCATATACGTAGTAAGGTTTCACAAAATAAAACAGAGCAAATAAAGTGTAATGATATTAATAAAAACAGTATTCTTCCACCAAACAATGTAGCTCCTCAGAAACAGTTGTGGTTCCAACAAAGTGGTTGCCGAGCAACACACAGAAGTAAACAAAGGTGTATGTTACTTTGTAGAGTAATTTACAACAGCTTCGAACGTGGCTCAGCCAATCAGAATCAAGCACCGGAACTATCTGTTTTATAAACACAAAATTGACCACTGCATGAAAAAAGCACATTATCTTAATGCACATCTAGTTCTATTATTAGGGAGTTTTTTTCAGAACCTAAATTGTGTTTTGTTCTTTGTGCTCTCGAAGGCTGGAGAACCTGACAGAGATCGGTCTGAGGAGATGCGAGGTGTCTGGTCCAGGCGCGGAGAACGAGATCAGAAACACCACGCCATGTATCCTTCAAAAACACATCACCGATGTTCTCAGACAGGAACAGGAAGACTCTGCGTGAAGCTTCTTTAACAGCGTCTCTCAGTCGCTCGGTCTCTGGATCTGTCTGGAAACCTGCTGAGCTCATGGGAGGTGCTGGCGGCGATCACTGAGCAGCTGGAGTCTCTGCGGGAGCTGCAGCTCAGGTCTGATCACACCCGACACCATGTTATTCCCTTCTGAGGTCCGCTTATGGGGTTTGAGAGCTGAAAGTCCCGTTTCAATATCTCTGTGCAGTCACAACAGATTGAGTACCTCCAGTGAGCCGAGCCG
Source organism: Sinocyclocheilus anshuiensis (assembly GCF_001515605.1). Lineage (NCBI taxonomy): Eukaryota > Metazoa > Chordata > Actinopteri > Cypriniformes > Cyprinidae > Sinocyclocheilus > Sinocyclocheilus anshuiensis. The sequence continues at coordinate 233,554 of NW_015551029.1, read as the reverse complement.
TTTAAGCCCCGCCTTCTCCCGTGTGAGAGTGCTGTCACTCAACAGCTGCGCGCTCACCTGGACTCAGGTCAGATATATGCGTTCAGACGCTGTTTTGCTTTGTGCTTTATTATAATTATATCATACGTACACTACTGGTCAAAAGTTTGGAATAATATATCTTTTTTTTATTAATGTTCTTCTGCTCACCAAGGCTGCATTTATTTAATCAAGAATACACTCAAAACAGTAATATTGTGAAATATTTAAATTCGTAATAGTTCAATAATTAAATTGTAATATTTTACAATATTATTGTACGAATACAGCAAAACGGTAATATTGTGAAATACTTCAAAATAATTCACATTACTATTTTTACTGTATTTTTACAGTAATATTGTGAAATACTTTAAATTAAAGTAATAAATAATAATTGTGTAATTATTATTACTAAATGAACATAAATAATAATAGCAATGAATTATTATGATAAAGTAATAAAATAGTATTAATAAATAACGGTTAAATAAATAAAATAATGAAATTAATAATTCACTATTTACTTAACTGTAATTATATTTCACAATATTACTCTAAAAATATAGTAAAAATAGTAATGTTGTGAAATGTTTTAATTAATAATTCATAAATACTAATATTTCACAATATCACTGTAAAAAATACATTAAAAACAGTAATATGGTGAAATATTTAAAATTATAATTAAATTAATAATAATTCATTAACTAATAAAATTGTAATGATTTACAATACTACTGTAAGAATAAAGTAAAAACAGTAATACTGTAAAAAATATTATTACAATTTCAAATAACAGTTTTCTGTTTGAAAATATTTCAAAATGTAATTTATTCCTGTGATAATTTTCAGGAGCCATTACTATAGAATTCGGTGTCACATGATCTTTCAAAACGAATGATTTGCTGCTCAAGAAACATTTCTTATTATCATTATTGTTATTAATATTATCAGTTGAAAATGACTGTGCTGCTTAATGAAGTGTGGCAAGTGTGGAAGC
>NW_015551029.1:222135-231027 GCF_001515605.1 Sinocyclocheilus anshuiensis | reverse complement strand
CCATTACTACAGTCTTCAGTGTCACATGATCCTTCATAAATCATTCTAATATGCTGATTTATTATTAATGTTGGACAACAGTTTTGTTGCTTAATATTTTTTTGGAACCTGTGATACTTTTTTCAGGATTATTTGATGAAGTTAAAAAGAACAGTGTTTATTTAAAATAAAATCTTTAATAACAAATTAAGTCTTTATTACCACTTTTGATCAATTTAACACATCCTTGCTGAATAAAAGCATTCATTTCTTTCAGAAAAAAGAAAAAAAGTACTGACCCCAAACTTTTGAACTGTAGTGTATATTGCTACAAAAGATTTCTATTTTGAATAAATGCTGTTCTTTTTAACTTTTTATTCATAAAAGAATCCTGACAAAAGTATCACAGGTTCCAAAAAAAATATGAAGCAGCAAAACAGTTTCCAGCTCTGATAATAAATCAGCATATTATACTGATTTCTGAAGATCATGTGACACTGAAGACTGGAGTAATGATGCTGAAAATACAGCTGCGCATCACAGAAATACATTAGATTTTAAAATATATTAAAATAGAAACCCATTATTTTAAATTTCAATAATATTTCACAACATTACTGTTTGTTTCTGTATTTTAGATTAAATTAAATGCAGCCTTGATGAGCAGAAGAAACCTCTTTAAAAAAACATAAAAAATCCTACTGATCCCAAACTTGTGTAAATGTGTATTTTGGATGTTTTCTTTCCACTAGTCTGACATATTAGACATATAATGGAAGCAAAATAAAGCAATAAACGCCAGGAAGCCGTGGTTTGCAGTGAATTTATGTTTTATAAACACAAAATTGACCACTGCATGAAAAAAGCACATTATCTTAATGCACATCTAGTTCTATTATTAGGGAGTTTTTTTCAGAACCTAAATTGTGTTTTGTTCTTTGTGCTCTCGAAGGCTGGAGAACCTGACAGAGATCGGTCTGAGGAGATGCGAGGTGTCTGGTCCAGGCGCGGAGAACGAGATCAGAAACACCACGCCATGTATCCTTCAAAAACACATCACCGATGTTCTCAGACAGGAACAGGAAGACTCTGCGTGAAGCTTCTTTAACAGCGTCTCTCAGTCGCTCGGTCTCTGGATCTGTCTGGAAACCTGCTGAGCTCATGGGAGGTGCTGGCGGCGATCACTGAGCAGCTGGAGTCTCTGCGGGAGCTGCAGCTCAGGTCTGATCACACCCGACACCATGTTATTCCCTTCTGAGGTCCGCTTATGGGGTTTGAGAGCTGAAAGTCCCGTTTCAATATCTCTGTGCAGTCACAACAGATTGAGTACCTCCAGTGAGCCGAGCCGTTTAAGCCCCGCCTTCTCCCGTGTGAGAGTGCTGTCACTCAACAGCTGCGCGCTCACCTGGACTCAGGTCAGATATATGCGTTCAGACGCTGTTTTGCTTTGTGCTTTATTATAATTATATCATACGTACACTACTGGTCAAAAGTTTGGAATAATATATCTTTTTTTTATTAATGTTCTTCTGCTCACCAAGGCTGCATTTATTTAATCAAGAATACACTCAAAACAGTAATATTGTGAAATATTTAAATTCGTAATAGTTCAATAATTAAATTGTAATATTTTACAATATTATTGTACGAATACAGCAAAACGGTAATATTGTGAAATACTTCAAAATAATTCACATTACTATTTTTACTGTATTTTTACAGTAATATTGTGAAATACTTTAAATTAAAGTAATAAATAATAATTGTGTAATTATTATTACTAAATGAACATAAATAATAATAGCAATGAATTATTATGATAAAGTAATAAAATAGTATTAATAAATAACGGTTAAATAAATAAAATAATGAAATTAATAATTCACTATTTACTTAACTGTAATTATATTTCACAATATTACTCTAAAAATATAGTAAAAATAGTAATGTTGTGAAATGTTTTAATTAATAATTCATAAATACTAATATTTCACAATATCACTGTAAAAAATACATTAAAAACAGTAATATGGTGAAATATTTAAAATTATAATTAAATTAATAATAATTCATTAACTAATAAAATTGTAATGATTTACAATACTACTGTAAGAATAAAGTAAAAACAGTAATACTGTAAAAAGTGTTAATAATATTAATAATTTACAGTATTACTGTAAGAATAAAGTAAAAACAGTAATACTGTAAAAACGGTTAATAATATTAATAATTACAATATTACTGTAAGAATGCCGTAAAAACAGTAGTATTGTGAGATATTGAAAACTTAATAATATTAATCAAATTTTTATAATATTTCACAATATTCATGTAAAAATACAATAAAAACAGCAATTCTGTTCAATTTAAAACAATCATTATTTTGAATTAATATTAATTAACTAATACAATTGTAATAATATTGTTTCACCATACTTGTGATCAAATAAATGCAGCCTTGAAGAGAACACTAATAAATGTTAATTACTCCAAACTTTTGATGTGTTGTGTACTGTATGTGAGTGTGGCTTCGGCTCTGACCTCTGACCTCTGACCCCTCTGTCTTTGGCAGGTTCTCCACTGCGCCCCCATGTGGCAGCAGTTAGAGGAGCTTTATCTCGCTGACAATCACATCACAGAATTACTGAGGTACAACACTGGATCACATTCACATCATCACGGAGCAGAGATATTCCTCATGTCACAGGAACCAAGCATGCTTTCGTTTATCCAGACCAGAGTGTGTGCTGCAGACATTACAAGTTCTGGATTTATCCAGTAACCACATAGCCCAGGAGACGGTGCTGGACATCTCACATTTACCCTGGTAAGAATGAACAGATAATGAAGATGCAGAACATCTTGTATCATAACTGAAATAATGTTTGAATCTTCAGTTTGGAGAAGCTGAATCTGTCCAGGAGCGGTTTATCTGTCATTCAGTTCAGTGACGCTTCAGCAGGTACCAGTGTTTCAAACCACCGAACAAGCTGTATATTTATATTTATATTTATATTTATAATGTGTGTGTGTACTGTACATGCAGAACATAAATAAAAACAATATTTTCATGCTGTGAAGGTAACAAGACAGCTTTGTTTCCTGCGCTGAAGACACTTTTCCTAGACGACAACAACATTTCAGAGGTAAATCTAAAAAAACATCATGTGAAAGACGTCTCCGTTTACTGTCTGCATCAAATTAAATTGACAAAACTGATTTTATATACACAGCAAGCATATTAAATGCAAGTAAGTGTCTATTTTAAAGTAACTTTTGTGAAAATAGAATGTCAAAATATGGGTGAAATAACGTTCCATCATCATTCAGCGTAACAGATATATTTATGTAAAACTGAGACAACATACTTATTCTGACCTGTACTTATTAAAACATAATAAGCTGAAATGTGTGTGTGTGTGTGCGTGTGTGTGTGAGTGTGTTTGTGCGTGTGTGTGTGAGTGTGTGTGTGTGTGTGTGTGTGTGTGTGTGTGTGTGTGTCTGTGTGCAGTGGCGTGTGGTGAACGAGCTGGAGAAGCTGCCGTCTCTGCTTCATCTGTCCTGCAGGAGGAACCCACTGCTGCAGAGAGAAAAGAACCTGGAGACCGCGAGACAGATCATCATCGCGCGACTGAGCCGCCTGGAGCTGCTCGACATGAGACAGGTGACGCTCAAACACTGATTTATGGGTATCTGTGATTTTACCCTCCAGAAAAGTCATTTATGAGAGGGATATAGTCTGATATAGTGGGAATACAAACAAACGCTCCTCAAAAGATCCTGATGATCAGATTTGAGACGCACTGATTTTTCAAAAAAATTATTTATCTGCAGTTATTCTGACGCTTACTTGATAAAAATCAGTCAAGATTTGACAGAAAAAAGACACGTGAAGCAGCAGCTGAAGCTGAACGTTTGTACAAGTACACTAAAAGAGCTTTTACTGGATCAAACACTCTAAACTCTCAATCAAACGACAGATTATCCGGTGTTGTTGTCAGGTTTTGTCGGATGAGAGGAGGGGTGCGGAGCTGGATTACTGTAAGATGTTTGGATTGGATTGGCTGAAGGCTGGAGGTCACAGTGACCCGGAGAAGAATCACCCCAACACAGAGTTCATGAGCGAACACCCACGATTCCTTGCGCTCCTCCAGAGTGAGTCCAGCGCTGCGCCCACAGGGGAATCTCATTGGTTCTGCTTATTTGCATATTAAACATCTGATATGATCTGATTGGCTGGTCACGGATTTCTGTTGTATCTGGTTAAAACACTCTTTTGACTGTTTGTTTGTTTGTTTGTTCAGAGTACGGCGCTCCAGACGAGGGCGAGCTGAAAGAACAGAAACCATTTGCGCTAAAAAATCAATTATTAAGTACGAATCTTCCATCATCTCATCAATACCGACCATTAAAACCCTCACCATATGAACGTCTCTCAACATCTCTGCTTTCATTTCAGCCATAACGTTCGTCTGTCCGGAGGATTCGGAGAGGAAGCCCATAGAGAAGAAGCTGCCAGGTAAAAGCGCGCATTAGAAACGCTGACGAGGCGGATGTTTGAGGTGTTTTCTGCTGTTTTCAGGCTCGATGATCGTTCAGAAGGTGAAGGGGCTTTTGCATCGGCTGCTCAAATTACCAGGAGTGGAGTTAAAGCTCTCCTACACCTGCTCGAAGGTAAAACACACCCATAATCACAGAGCAGGACTTTAGTTTTAATTCACTTATTCTTTAATTTGTACTCCCTACGATGATTGTATTTTTTATTTCTTACAAATCTTTTTATGATAAACGTGCATTGCTTAATATATTTGAGACACTATTAGTTTTTGTTTTATTGTTATATTTTCTGTTTTCACTTTAATTTGAATACTTTTGTTGTTTTTGTCATTTTTACTAGTTTTTGTTTTACATGTCTATATAGTTTTTTATTAATTTATTTTATTCATTAGTTCGAGTTATTTTAGTACTTCAAATTAAACTAAACGAAAATGAGAAAGTAGCTGACAAAATAAGTTTGTTTGTTTTTGTATATCTAATTTTATTTCAAGTAACAATTTTTTCATGGTTTTAGTTTTAGTTTTGCTTGTTAATTTTAGTTATAGTAATTTTATGTGTTTTTGTCATTTTTATTAGTTTTGGTTTTTTAATATGTATGCATAGTTTTTATTCATTTTCATGTACTAGTTTTAGTTTATTTTTTTTAGTACCTGTAGTTGCACTAATGAAGCTGAAATAAAATACGTTATGTGATATCCCATCCTATAGATGTCCGGCAGAGAGATTGAGATCGATAACGATCTGAAGCCGCTGGAGTTTTACTCGGTGGAGGACGGCGACAGAATTCTGGTGCGCTGGTCCTGATGAAACCGCAGGGAATTGTGGGACATTTGAGCCACTGACCACTGAAACACTCCACGGATCAGAAATCATCTCACATTTGTGTTTACGATTATAACGCAACGTTATTCCTCCAGAAAACAAAGCATTGCCAAACTCTCTTTATAAAGCATAATCTATTTATTTAGTATTTCGTTTGGATCCTTCGATGTCTGTGCGAATCATTACAGTCTCTCACCACCAGATGGCGCTCCATTTCGCTGCACAAACCCTGTGCCTGGAGCAAATATTCCAGAAAGACACTTTATGAATCTCATAAATATACAGGTCACATTTCAACCCAGTATCAATGTTTGTTTTTCACATTCAAATCAAATAAAATTCAGTACATCGTACGGCAAAACTGTACTTTCATGTGACGTTTAAATTATAAAGTACATTTGTAAAAATTTGTTTTTTCCCTATGTTACAGAAGGCAACTGAAAATTGCTTAAATGTGCTTAATTGTCATTTAAAAAATGTCATGATGCCAAAAATAAGCTTTGCAAGTTTTTTTATTATTTTGATTTTTGACTAGGATTTTCTTGACAATTCATGAAATTTAACTATAAACATAGTAATTATGTTTGCAAATCTGTGGGGTCTGAATAATTTATATTAAAGAGAGTACTCATAAAACCATCTTGTAACCGTGTTTTGTTAAATCACTGTTGTAAGCCTATGGTAATTACTTGTATTTTAGATAAGTACTTGTATTTTAGATAATTACTTGTATCTTGCACACACAAAAAAGTTTCACCCATCACTAGACGTGCTTTTTAAAATCATTACAAGCAACGTCGAAATTCGAAAATGGCTCTTTTGAACTAACTATTGCTAATGAATCGCTTGAAATCAGTGATCGAAGTCACGAGTTTGAATTTGAATCAATCGGAGCGGTTCCAGCGTAAATGACTCAATATGAGTTTGTAGCTTCATTCACTATATTTGAAATAGTTTGAGCTGCAGTTCAGTTGCTGACAGTTCAATAGAAATCAGTTGAAAGCATCCAGTCTCTCATACCACTGAAGTGAATGTTCAATTTATCAGTATATTGTAATAAATATTTGAAAAATTATCGTTGTGTATTGTCAATGTAAAAAGAGCAAATGGGAGAAGCATGAACACAATTCTGAGGAGAAACGCCAGAACTACAGATTTGCAGTTCAAAAGAGCTCTGAGATTAAAAGTCGCAATATCTTTCAAATGTAAACGAAATGTAAACTCAGAATTCTGAGGGGGATAAAAAAAAGTCGCAATTACCTTTTTTATTCCGTGGAGGAATCAGTTAAACCATTGCGTCACAGAACGATTCACTGTTTCGAAAGCACTAAATGGATCGCGAATCATTTGATTCAGATCGGGACTACGGAGCGGGTTCATGAATCTTTTGATTCAGATCGGGACTACGGAGCGGGTTCATGAATCTTTTGATTCAGATCGGGACTACGGAGCGGGTTCATGAATCTTTTGATTCAGATCGGGACTACGGAGCGGGTTCATGAATCTTTTGATTCAGATCGGGACGACGGAGCGGGTTCATGAATCTTTTGATTCAGATCAGGACTACGGAGCGGGTTCATGAATCTTTTGATTCAGATCGATGTGTTTTTGTCATTTTTATTAGTTTTGGTTTTTTAATATGTATGCATAGTTTTTATTCATTTTCATGTACTAGTTTTAGTTTATTTTTTTTAGTACCTGTAGTTGCACTAATGAAGCTGAAATAAAATACGTTATGTGATATCCCATCCTATAGATGTCCGGCAGAGAGATTGAGATCGATAACGATCTGAAGCCGCTGGAGTTTTACTCGGTGGAGGACGGCGACAGAATTCTGGTGCGCTGGTCCTGATGAAACCGCAGGGAATTGTGGGACATTTGAGCCACTGACCACTGAAACACTCCACGGATCAGAAATCATCTCACATTTGTGTTTACGATTATAACGCAACGTTATTCCTCCAGAAAACAAAGCATTGCCAAACTCTCTTTATAAAGCATAATCTATTTATTTAGTATTTCGTTTGGATCCTTCGATGTCTGTGCGAATCATTACAGTCTCTCACCACCAGATGGCGCTCCATTTCGCTGCACAAACCCTGTGCCTGGAGCAAATATTCCAGAAAGACACTTTATGAATCTCATAAATATACAGGTCACATTTCAACCCAGTATCAATGTTTGTTTTTCACATTCAAATCAAATAAAATTCAGTACATCGTACGGCAAAACTGTACTTTCATGTGACGTTTAAATTATAAAGTACATTTGTAAAAATTTGTTTTTTCCCTATGTTACAGAAGGCAACTGAAAATTGCTTAAATGTGCTTAATTGTCATTTAAAAAATGTCATGATGCCAAAAATAAGCTTTGCAAGTTTTTTTATTATTTTGATTTTTGACTAGGATTTTCTTGACAGTTCATGAAATTTAACTATAAACATAGTAATTATGTTTGCAAATCTGTGGGGTCTGAATAATTTATATTAAAGAGAGTACTCATAAAACCATCTTGTAACCGTGTTTTGTTAAATCACTGTTGTAAGCCTATGGTAATTACTTGTATTTTAGATAAGTACTTGTATTTTAGATAATTACTTGTATCTTGCACACACAAAAAAGTTTCACCCATCACTAGACGTGCTTTTTAAAATCATTACAAGCAACGTCGAAATTCGAAAATGGCTCTTTTGAACTAACTATTGCTAATGAATCGCTTGAAATCAGTGATCGAAGTCACGAGTTTGAATTTGAATCAATCGGAGCGGTTCCAGCGTAAATGACTCAATATGAGTTTGTAGCTTCATTCACTATATTTGAAATAGTTTGAGCTGCAGTTCAGTTGCTGACAGTTCAATAGAAATCAGTTGAAAGCATCCAGTCTCTCATACCACTGAAGTGAATTTATCAGTTATCAGTATATTGTAATAAATATTTGAAAAATTATCGTTGTGTATTGTCAATGTAAAAAGGGGAGAAGCAAGAAGCATGAACACAATTCTGAGGAGAAACGCCAGAACTACAGATTTGCAGTTCAAAAGAGCTCTGAGATTAAAAGTCGCAATATCTTTCAAATGTAAACGAAATGTAAACTCAGAATTCTGAGGGGGATAAAAAAAAGTCGCAATTACCTTTTTTATTCCGTGGAGGAATCAGTTAAACCATTGCGTCACAGAACGATTCACTGTTTCGAAAGCACTAAATGGATCGCGAATCATTTGATTCAGATCGGGACTACGGAGCGGGTTCATGAATCTTTTGATTCAGATCGGGACTTCGGAGCGGGTTCGTGAATCTTTTTATTCAGATCGGGACTTCGGAGCGGGTTCATGAATCTTTTGATTCAGATCGGGCTTCCGTAGTAAAGTTAGTTTTCAATTCAAGTTTATTTGGCGCTTTTCACCATACAAATCGTTGCAAAACAGCTTTACAGAAAATTAAAGTTTCTACATATTTACAGCTTATCAGTGGTCAAGTTGATGTCCATATGGCAGAAATGTACAGTAAAAATCATGCAGTTAGCTAATAACATGTA
>NW_015551029.1:199725-221893 GCF_001515605.1 Sinocyclocheilus anshuiensis | reverse complement strand
TTAATGTCGTTTGTGAAATTCGTGCTGATAAATGATTATTATCAGTAATCATGATCACAGCGGCGCGGCGCCTCAATCAGATTCATCCGCGCCGGAGCCGAAGCACAACTCACGTGACGACCAAAACAATCTTCCTCCGCCAGTTACTGTAGTTTATATTGATGCTTAAAGTATATATATATACTGTATATATATATACAGTATATTTTATTCTTTTTACATACATGTGCGTGTATGTGTGTGTATATGTTTGCTTACATATATACACATTGGCCTATTGGTCTTTTATTTATTTATTTATTTATTTTAGTGGTTGTTTTAACTGTAAACCTTATTTTTGCACTGAAATAGGATTGCACATAATTTCCTTGTACTTTATGTATAATGACAATAAAGATTCTGATTCTGATTACATAGTGTAGCTTTAAACACTAAAAATAATAAAAAGAATCAGTCTTTTACATACTTGATTTATTATTGTACCATATGAATCGTTTCCAAATGTCTTATGTGAACTCGTATAGCCCCATGTGTGTACCACAGACCGTATCATTTAGAGCTCTGCGTGAAGTCAAACATCTGCTGGTGTCTGAAAATGTAAAGCAGGAATCACAGATCATCCAACCTGTTTGTTAAAATGTCTGAAATGCACAGAAACTTGCCAAAAAATAAACATAGCTATCAGATCCACCTGTAAGTTGCATTTTTTATGTTAAAAGGCCAATTTCTCATGTTTCCATGCGAGTCTGATTTGAAGAATGTGACTGGAGGAATTAAACACAACAAACTCGAACCTCTTAAAAAATGTGTTTTAATTGAACAGCTGTACAAAACACAGTCTCTCTCTTCCTTCTTCCTCTGTCCAGCTGTTTCCACAGCGGCCCGCCTTCCCATCATGCAGTGTGTAAACAAATCGTGTGATTTCCCATAGGAGGCTCTTGTCCAGATGGACTGTCTGAGTGTAAACGTCACATAAAACGGCCGAAAACGGGCCCCGAGCACCAGAGAGGAAATACAGTGCCCATAAAGATGATGTAGTTTTGATATTTACAATAAACAAAAAGAAAATCTTCATCTGGCATTTTAAAAGTCAGATTAAAATATAATTGTAAGTAATATTTTACCTAAATCAGAATGATTCCCAGAATGCAACCCTCCCCTCACACATAGTATAAATGTATCCCAGCAGCCCAAGAGCTGAAGGACAGCTACAATAAAAAATTATATTTATTTATCTAACTATCAGCTAAACTGTGAAGATGGATTCAGGTTCATGTTTTCAAGTGGTTTTAGTAGGGATGCACCAATACAGACATTTAAAATGATAAACAGCCTTATAAATGCATATGTGTTTAAATATTGTTTCATTTCATTCATTTGACATTATATATATATAAACATTATATAAATAAAAATCTAAATGTTATGACGGTTAAACACTAATACAGACAACTGATATTTTTTATTAACAATTATCAATATAATTGCTGATATTATACATATTTCATATTTTACCTGCTTTAAAAAAGGTTAACAGTAGAGATGCAATATAGAATTTTTCATGCGAAAAGTAAAATACATCGAAAAATATAAATGTGCAGTAGAAATTATGGAGAACTATGGAAGCTTGTTTCTGCCATATACTGTAGATTAAAAACTAAAGGTTACTATGATTTTTGTTATCTCACAGTTCTGAAATATAAATATTTCTAAGAATTGCAAATTATAAACTCAGAATTGTGAGCTATACATTCGCAATTTTGAGAAAAAAGTCGCAGCTGCCTTTTTAATATTTTTTATTCTGTGGTGGGAAAAAAAGAATTGCGAGATGGAAACTCAGGATTCCGATAAAAAAGTCAGAACTGCAAGATATAAACTCACAAAACAAAGTAAAAATTGAGCTAAAAAGTCGCAATTATCATTTTAATGTCGGAAACAAAACAAAAACAGAATTGCATGATATAAACTCAGAATTCTGAGGGGGAGAAAAGTCAAAATCGCGAAAAGTTAACTCCAAATTACAATAAAAAAGTCAAAATGGTGAAAAGTAAACTCTGAATTCTGATAAAAGAAATTTAAAATTGCAAAAAGTAAACTCAGAATTTCGATAAAGTCAGAAATGCGAAAGAAAACTCTGAATTCCAATAAAAAAGTCAGAATTGTGAAAAGTAAACGTATGTACGTGAACGTCTCTGAGGAAGAAACTCCTCCACCTCCATCCCATCATGACGGTCCATAGCAACCACTGCTTCCCTAGTGACAAATCAAATAAATAAATAATTGTAAAATAAAAATTTAAATAAATTATTTAAAATAAAACACTTACTAAACATGAAGTAAAAAATTTTCAATTAAAATAAATCAATCATAAAAATAAAAACAAGCAACTAACTAAATAACAAATAACTAATTAAAATGTAAAATATATATATTTTTTTTAAATAAAAATTTGATTGTAAGTTATCAAATTAAATGATGAAAAATGTAAAATAAAAATAAAATAAAAATAAAAATAAAACACTAACCAACAACTAACTTCGTAAAATGAAAACAAACAAATCTTTTAAAAATAAAAACAATAAAAACGTTTATATAAATCATAATATATATATATATATATATATAATATAATATTATATAATCACTTTTAAATGAATACAATCAAAATAAAACTCTTATTAAAAATTAAATCAGAAATATTTTAAATGAAAATAAATCATTTAAAAATAAAAACAAATCAAAGCAAGATACTTACTAAAAATTAATTTAATCAAAAACGTCAAATTAAAATGAATCACTAACTAACACACATTTCCAAGATCTGTGTGAAGAGGTGTGAAGCTGGTCAAATCTGAATTTAAGTCCAACATAGAAATCCAGATTTTGCAGTCAGGGAGAAAAACCTGTTTATTGTAGTAATATATTTGAATGTTTTAATGTCTAATTAAAATCATTTATTACAATAAACCTTTTTTGTGAATGTCCATATTTAACTACACGTTGTCATATAAACATCCAATCACTGAGTCAGATGTTAATTCAGAAACCACTCAGTGATTCTTTAGACTGATTCATTCTGATTCGTTTGAATCGATTCATTATAAGAACTGGTTCATGAGAGTCATTTGTTTGCAAATCAGACGGCTCTGAAGTAACACCAAACGTGCCGTACCTTCTCCAGTCGGTGTAGTAGAGGTTTCTGCCGTAAGACACGACGGCGAACGGATACTGAATCCCTTCGGTCAGTTTCCTCCTGAGACGAGAGAACGGATCGACACACTCCACCTGACGGGTTCCTGAAACACACACACACACACACACATTACCAGGATTCAACAGAGAGAAGAATGCAAAAGAAAAGTCATGCTTCTGGCCTGATTGTGAATGATTCATCAGTGATGTTATTATAAAGAAAGAGAATACCTTCATAATCTTTCAACAACAATAGCCACTACTGTATTAAAAGTGCTTGATGATTTATGTTGCTAAATAAATATGAAGCTGACCTGCATCATAGAGTCATAAAACCGTCAAATTAAAATAAATGAATAATTGTCAAAATAAAACACTTAAAACCATAAAATGCCCAAATAAAATAAAGAATTAAAAAAACAACCAAAATAAAAACTGTTAAAATGTCATAAAAAAATGTTAAATTAAAATAAATTATTTAAAAATAAACATAATCAAAATAAACCCTTTCTAAAATTAATTAAATCATAAAAATGTGATATTAAAATAAATATATAATTAAAATGAAACACTTACAAAAAATTAATAAAATCATAAAATGTCAAATTAAAATAAATAAAAATTAATAACTCATTAAAAATCTAATAGAAAATTTGGAATTAAAATAAATAAATCATTTAAAAAAATTATCCAAATAAAGCACTTACTAAAAATAATTAAATTATCCAAAAATGTACATTTAAAATTAATAAATCATTTTTAAAAAATCAAAATAAAACACTTACTAAAATGAATTAAATCATAAATATAAAATGAATAAAATCACAAAAATGTCAAATTAAAATAAATAAAAATTAACTCATTAAAAATCTAATAGAACATTTGGAATTAAAATGAATAAATTACTTTAAAAAATATCAAAATAAAGCACTTACTAAAAATAATTAAATCATCAAAAATTTACATTTAAAATGAATAAATAATAAATAAATAAAAAATCCAAATAAAACACTAAAATGAATTAAATCATAAATATAAAATTTACATAAATAAATCAATATAAAAGTAAAATACTAAAATAAATAAAATAAACAAATTATTTAAATAAATAATTTAAAAATAAAAACAATCAAAATAAAACACTTACTAAAAATGAATTAAACCATTGAATAGGGTAACATTTAAATAAACAAATCATATAAAAATAAAATGCTTTTATGCACTGCAACAGAAAAGTCATGCTTCTGGCCTGATTGTGAATGATTTATCAGTGATGTTATTATAACTCATCATCATCTTTCAACAATAATAACCAAACGTGAATCATGATTTATGACCTGCGTCCGCCCAGCAGAGCTGCCTGCTCTGGGGGTCAAAGGTCAGAGCGTTGGGCAGCCCCAGCCCGTCCTGCACCAGCACTGTCCTGTCGCTGCCGTCCAAACCGGAGCGCTCGATCTTGGGCCCGTCTCGGTTCCAGTCGGACCAGTACAGGTATCTGGAGAACAGAGACGTGTCATATATGTGACCTGCAGCACAAAAGCAGTCTTAAGTCGCTGGGGTATATTTGTAGCAATAGCCAAAAATACATTGTATGGATCAAAATAATACATTTTTCTTTTATGCCAAAAATCATTAGGATATTAACCGTTAAAGACCGAGACAGCCGACCACGGCTAAAAATAACTATTGTTCTTAAATGTTTATTATAAAACAGATAGTTCCAGTCCTTGATTCTGATTATTATTATTTAATAATTCAACAGCTCGTCGTCAAGAATTCCTTATTGTTACAGTAGTGTTCCCAATGTAGCCTATTTTGAAACTGTTATAATTTAAACTTTGATTTAATGTAGAGTATTTATATTTGAATGTAAATGAGTTAAAGTTTAAATCAAGTGTCATCTTTTAAAGGTGACTAATAAAGCAATAAGCCCCAAGCCCCTCCGCTTCGCATTGTGCCAAACAACGCCCCTTAGCTGTTATAAATTCACTGTAAACCACGTCTTCACGGGGCTTATTGCTTTATTAACCTTTGAACCGCTAATCCTATCTGAATGCTTTAAAAAGTGTTGTAAAGCAGAGATTTGGATATTCAGTGGCTCCGTAGCGTTCGTGATCACATTTTGACAACATTGATTCGTCAGAAGAAACCAATGCATTTCGTTCCTCTGAGACAAACAGGAACGATTGTTGATGCTTAGTCCCACCCCTGCGCCCAGATTGGTTCAAACAGTCTCATATTCAACCAATAAACATAGGTTTTGGTCTTTTGAACCATCATTTAGCATGTTTCTTTAGAAATTTGAGCAAACGCAAAGTGAAAGTAAAGTGTGTCGTGCGTGCATGTAAACAAACACAAAATAACACATTTGCATGAGAGCACTCTCTGAGTCTGAAAAAGCCCAGAAAAACACAGGACAGAGCACTTTGGAATAAAACAAACCAAAAACAAGGATGCAACAGCGGTACATATCGGATAAAGCACTGGAATTTATGTCCCGGTAAAATCGACTCTGACGCAGAGTACAGCCAGCGGATCGATCCATTTGGCTGTTATATTATGTAAATAATACTTATATAGTTCATGCACTATTTTTTCTCTTGCACTCTGTATATTTCCCTCCCATTTTGTGTCTAGTTTGTGAATCATTTGCACTGCTTGTATTTTTGTTGCACACGACAACTTGCTGCACTGTTTGTGTTTGTTGCTCATACTCAGATTAAAAATATATTTTTCTGGGAAAAAAAAGTCACTTTTATACTGCATTTTGTTATTATATAACACAGTTTCCATTTTCTTTACTCCCTAAATGTTTTTGGACACATCTATATTGTTAGGAAACTAAATATGGCTAAATATTTTTATTTATGACTAAATATATAAATATTGTTCACTGAAAAGCGCCTATAACCATATTGTAATAAATAGCTATAACTTGCTTGGGGAATGTTATATGTAGACCAAATTTTATTTGGAAGTGTAAACTTTGACCTAAAACAAACCAACAACAAGGATGAAACAGCGGTACATAGCGGATAAAGCACTGGAATTTAGGTATTCATGTCGCTAGGCAATGTCCCGGTAAAATTAATTCTGACGCAGAGTGCAGCCAGCGGATCGAATCATTTGGCTGTTATATTATGTAAATAATAGTTCATAAAGATCATTTGCACTATTTTTTTCTGTTGCACTCTGTATATTTTGTTATTATATAACACGGTTTCCATTTTCTTTACTCCCTAAATGTTTTTGGACACATCTATATTGTTAGGAAACTAAATATGGCTAAATATTTTTATTTATGACTAAATATATAAATATTGTTCACTGAAAAGCGCCTATAACCATATTGTAATAAATAGCTATAACTTGCTTGGGGAATGTTATATGTAGACCAAATTTTATTTGGAAGTGTAAAACACCCAGATACAACTTTCTAAAGAAAACAATCCAAACTTCAGGAGTTTCCGTTTGAGTAGACGGTAAAAAACACCAAATTATTGCTTGCATTTTTCTTAAAATTCTGGAAATTCATTAATTCCAAGAGAAATCAAAGGGAAAACTGGGACTTTAAATGAGCTAGACTGAAACTTCAAGTTCTCCTGTTTATAATGATATATATGACACTTGATGCTGACTGCTAAAATAGGTCTTAAAAAACAAAGAAAAGCAAGGGTTAATTAAAGATCATGTTCCATGAAGATATTTAGTAAATGTCCTACCGTAAATATATCAAAACTTAATTTTTGGTTAGTAATATGCATTGCTAAGAACTTCATTTGAACAACTTTAAAGATGATTTTCTCAATATTTAGATTTTTTTGCACCCTCAGATTCCAGATTTTCAAATAGTTGTATCTCGGCCAAATATTGTCCTATCATAACAAACCATACATCAATGGAAAGATTATTTATTCAGCTTTCAGATGATGCATGAACCTCAATTTCACAAAATTGACCCTTATGACTGGTTTTGTGCTCCAGGGTCACATATGTGTGTGTTTTCTTCAGAGCAGCGTGATCAAACGCACACGTACCCGTAGGCGGGGTCAGCGACGATCGGTCGCGGGTTGATAAGGTCACTGTCAAAGACGAGGCGGCGCTGACTGCCGTCTAGTCTGGACACCTCGATGCGGTCCAGTATGGAGTCGGTCCAGTACATGTTTCTGGACATGTGATCGATGGCGATTCCTTCAGGGCTGCCCAGATCTGCTCACAGAAACATCCATAACTAGAGCTTGATATGTTTCAAAAAACAAAACAAATGTCGCAAAGAATTTTTTGAAGTAACATTTTGTTTGAATGTCATTACATTAAATAAACGATCAAAGCAAGTGGCATTTATTTAATATTTTTTATTTATCACAGGGTTTCCCAAGCTGGGGTTCATGAATGAGCTGATTGAAATCTAATAATTAATTGCTAAAAATTTATTAAATCATACAAATTTTAAATTAAAATAAATAATTTTAAAAGAAAAACACTTCAAAGTAAAACACTTTAAAATTAATAAAACGATAAATTATAAAACAATAAAAAATGTAATAAAAACATAATTTTTAAATAAAAACAATCAAAATAAGACACTAGTTAAAAATTAAACCATAAAAATGCGAAATTAAAATAAATACATAATTAAAAAGAACACAATCTAAATAAAACACTACAACAATTATATCATAAAAATGTTATACTATAATAAATAAATAATTTAAAAATAAATCAAATAAAAAAGTATAAAACTGTAAAACTAAAATAAATAATTAAAAAATAAAAACAGTAGAAAATGTATTAACCACTAATTAAATCGTAAAAATGTAAAATGAAGATAAATAATTTAATAACAATCAAAATAAAACACTAAAAAAGTAATAATAAAAATGTACAATTAAAATATCTTTTTTTAAATAAAAACAATCAAAACAAAAGACTTACTAAAAATTAGGTGAAAGGGGTTGAGCTGATGAAAGCGTATTGTAGTGTGATTGTGAATCAGTATTAGAGAGTCGCTCACCTTTAGTGACGAGGACCGAGGTTTCTCCTCCCTGCAGCTTCGCTCTGCTGATGGAGGGCTGAGTGATTTCAGACCAGAAGATCATCTGCTCCACGCAGTCGAACGCCAGCGCGATCACCACTTTACCCTGCAGACGTCAACACAAGACCAACAGATGCATGAGACACAGAACAGCAAAACAACAGAAGCAGCAACAGCCCACGAAACATGATGCTGTAAGGAACAAAAATATTCAGACCAACTTCACACTCGCACAAGTTCATTTGCAGTAAAAAGTCATTTTACATACTTGTTTGTTTGATTATTTAATGCTATGCCAGCTACCATGGCTATTTTCATGGCAAAAATTGTTAAAATGTACATAAATAAATAGGTTAAATTAAAAAATTAATACTTTTTTTTTTAAATGTTTTAAATGAAGAAAATATTAATTAATTAAATTAATCTAAAAATTAAAAAATGTAGCTATATATATACATATATAGGAATTTAAGTTAATGTAGCAAAAAAAGGTTCAAATGTAGCAAAATATAAATGAATGACTGAATAAATAAACAAAGAAACAAATACATACAGTTAAAATTAAGCAAAATATAAATTAATAAATAAATAATAAAAAAATTTTAACGGTTAAAATGAAGCAAATATTAATTAATTAATTAAAAAGGTAAAAATGTAGCTACATACAAATAAATAAATACATGTAAAAAAAATTAAAAGGTTAAAATATAGATAATTATAAATAAATACATAAAATACATATAAAGGTTAAAATGTAGCAAAATATGAAGAATGAATGAATATGGTTAAAATGTAGCAAAATGCAAATAATTTTTAAAAAGTAAGCTTAAAATGTAGCAAAATTTAAATTATTTTAAAAGTCATTTTAAAAATAGAAAGGTTAAAGGGTTAGTTCACCCAAAAATGAAAATTAGCCCATAAATTACTCACCCTCAAGTCATCCTAGGTGTATATGACTTTCTTCTTTCAGACGAATCCAGTCGGAGTTATATTAAAAATTGTCTTTGATCTTTCAAGCTGTTTAATGCCACTCAGAGGGTGTTGCAGTGCTTCAGTCCAAAAGAAGTTAAATAAAAATCACCCATCCATAAAAAAAAAGTGTCTCACACGGCTCCGGGGGGTGAACAAAGGCCTCCTGTAGCGAATCGATGCGTTTTTGAAAGACAATTTTTAATATAACTCCGACTGGATTCGTCTGAAAGAAGAAAGTCATATATACCTAGAATGCCTCGGGGGTGAGTAATTTATGGGCTAATTTTCATGTTTGGATGAACTAACCCTTTAAATTGTAGAATTTTTAAAAAATATATTTTTTATAGCGTTCAGTTTGAATCTCAAACATCCCACACATAACGGTCAATCAAAGACGAGCAAAATCATGTCTTGTTTACTAGTTTTCCTGCTGGAATGTGTCAGACTGACTCATGACTGAAGACCGTGTCTGTCTGTGGTTACAAGAGCAGTAAATTGAGGTTTTGTCATATTTCAGTGCAGATTATGTGTAATTAGTGAATTTGACAGTTTCTGGATCCATTTAGAAACAATTTTCCATCATATGGTGGCTCCAAGAAACTAAAATTAATGTCTGACCATCTTTTTCTTCAACAAAACATCTATTGTTTTAGCATTTCAAACCCAACGATCTTCTGTCTGTAAAAACATTTTGTTGTAAAATGTTTGTGCATCTTTATTTACAAAAATGACACTTGCTTTTATATTTTGTGTGCAATTTAAGTGTGACTTCATTTTTTATGCTTGTTTGTTTGTTTATAATTTAAAAACATGCCAGCTAATAAGGCTATTTTCATGGCGAAAAAGGTTCAAATGTAGCAAAATATAAAAGAATAAATCAATTAATCAATTAATCAATTAATAATTTTAAAAATTAAAAAGGATCAAATTTAGCAAGGTTTAAATGTAGCAAAATATAAAATAAAATCTAAATAATTAAATCAATCAATCAATGTAAAAATTAAAAAGTTAAAATGTAGAAAAATATAAATGACTGAATAAATAAATTAATAAATAATTAAAAAAATTAAAAAGGGTAAAATGTGGCAAAATCTACATGAACGTAAAAATTTAAAAAGGTTAAAATGTAGCATAATATAAATAAATTTAGAAAGTGTTAAAATGTAGCAAAATCTAAATAATTAAATAAATAAATAAATAAATGTAAAAATTAAAAAGTTAAAATTTTGCAAAATCTAAATGAATGTAAAAATTAAAAAAGGTTCAAATGTATCTAAATAAAATGAATGAATGAATAAATAAATAAATTATTTATTTAGATTTTGCTACATTTTAACCTTTTTAATTTTTTTAATTATTAGTTACTTAAATGTAAAATTTAAAAAAGGTTAAAATAAAGCAAAATCTAAATAAATAAATGAATGCCAAAATTAAAAATGTAGCAATAAATAAATGAAAATAATTAAATAAATAAATAAAATGTAACAAATAAATAAATAAATATCAATTTATAATTTAAGTGTGACTTCAGTTTACAAATATGTTTTGGGGCCACTATGTGTGTCTAACATTCTCACAGAAGCTGTTGTAGCAGCAGTGTAAATGAGAAGTTCGTCAGAATGAGAGTAATTAACGGAAATTAACTCACAGGTACGTGCAGAACGGTCCTCGACTCGTCTTTGATCATCCGGTTGCCATCCAGCGGGATGTGATCGATCTTGCCGCTTTGGGCAAATAAGAGGTTTGCTCCAGGAGTCAGAGGACTGATGTCAGTTCTGGGGGTGGGGCCAATGAGAGGCGGAGCCACACTGTGATCAATACCTGTGAAAAGAGTTAGGGTTAAATGTCAAACTAAAAAAAATCATTTAAAATTTCCAAATAAAAAAATCTAAATAAAACAAAAATAAATACAAAAATAACAATTGCATTAAATGATAAAAAGTCAAATTAAAATAAAATAAAAAATATTTGTAATATATTTATTAAAATAAATTTAAAATTCTAAAACAAATCTTTAAAAAAACATTTATTACAAATTAATTAAATCATAAAAATTAAAACATAACAAATAAAGATAAAAAAATCTAAATTTACTAAAAAGATAAAATAGTTTAGGTAAAAAGGGTTTGGCTGACAAAATCCTTAATAATACAACAATATTCAGGCCTTTTTATGTGACTTATGTGCAAAACCTGAAAATTTTCACTTATGTGAAAAACCAATAAAACCAAACCTTTAACATTAATAGTTCTCACACATTACAAAAAATAAACTTAAGTATGAAAACGTTATTTTTTCCTGAAATTTCACAAGCTATACATTTTATAAACAGTATTGCAACTATTTAAAAAAAGTAACACATTTAAAAAAAAAAGTAACAAATTTAAAAAAAAGTAACACATTTAAAAAAAAAGTAACAACAAAAAAAAAAAAGTAACACATAAAAAAAAAAAGTAACACATTTTCAAAAGAAAAAGTGGAAAATGTAGCAAGTGTAGCCTGATCTAAAGGTGCTGTGTGTATGCTCTTACACATGGGTCTGCTGCTCGGTTGGGCTCTGGATCCGGGAAGCTCCTGTCCGGACGAGTCGACGCACCAGCACTGACCCACGCTGGCGTCACACTGCAGGGGTTCGTAAGCACCGTAAGCGTCACAGCTGGGCACATACTGACCGACGGCCGGATGCGGACGGAAGAAGAAGTATCCGCCCGAGGAAGAGGACGAGGCCTGAGCTGCTTCTCTGTGACGCTCACACGCCGTCTGCTCTTCATCTGCAGCAAACAGACCGTTACAAACACGCCAGATCATCACAAATCTCTTTATTAGGGCTGCCCTCCACTACAGTTTCTTCTGGTCGACCTGTAGTCGTTCATTTGAAGCATTAGTCGACTAATTGCACGTTTATTAATAACCCATTTAAATCATAATAATGAGCCTTTCATTGCCTACACAGCCTAATAAGAGCTTAAGCGCATGCATAAAGCTTGCCACAGCGCACCGGCAGAAGTTATGATTATGAATGTGTCGGGAAAAACAGTAAGGAGGCTGCATTACTGTAATGCAAAAAAAGTACAACTGTAAGTATAAATCAGAGCAGCATTTGCTGTGCTCAGTTTAATTAATGCAGAATTATTTTAATTGAATTTGAATCATTGTATCTGGACAGGACTACTTTCATTATTTCATTATTACAGTCTTAAAATCTGATTTTTTTTTTAATAAAAACAAATAAATAAACACACAAAATCTTAATACATGTTTTTGGTCTGATTAATTTTTTATTTCATTTTTATTATAATTTTTTTTATATATATTTATTATTTTATCATTTTTCATATTTACTTTCATTTAAAAAAATAATTCCATTCCAAAAATATTCTGAAGAAAAAACACATTATTTCAACATTATTTACAAAATCAGCATTGTTGTACTGAATTTAATTAATGCAAAATTATTTTAATTTTATTTTATTTTAATCATTGTATCTGGAAAGTTTGATTTTCATTATAATATCACCGTCTTAAATATCCTAAAAAATAAATAAATAAAAACAAACTAGCAAACTTTAACAACAACATGAAATACAAATGTGTCTTAATATATTGTGAACAATTAATTTTGTATTTATTTTTATTATTTATTATTATAACTTTTATTTATTTATTATTTTATCATTTTTAACATTTACTCAAAATCCTGGCCTACATTATTTACAAAAGCAGCATGTGTTGTGCTGAATTCAATTAATGCTAAATTATTTGTATTTTATTTTATTTTAATCATTGTATCTGGAAAGGATGATTTTCATTATAATATCACATATCATAAAATGCCTTAAAAATAAATAAATAAAAACAAACAAACAAACTTTAACAACAACATGAAATACAAATGTCTTAATATATTGTGAACAATTAAATTTTTTATTATTATTTAATTATTTATTATTATAACTTTTATTTATTATTTTTACTTATTTATTATTTTATCATTTTTAGCATTTACTCAAAATCCTGGCCTACATTATTTACACAGCAGCATGTGTTGTGCTGAATTCAATTCATGCATAATTATTTTTATTATATATACAGTATAACTAATTACAATTATAAAATTAAAATTGTATCTGTACAGGAAGATTTTTAACTACGGTTAAATCTCTATTGAATTTTAATCATTGTATCTGGACAGGATTACTTTCATTATTACAATCTTAAAAATCCTAAAAAGGCTCTAATAAACGAATGAATGAATACTCATATACATAATATTTTTTCCCCCCTGAGGTTCACTTATAATATAAGCCATGCTTTATCCCAAAAATGGTTAAAAAGTAGTTTTTAACTATTGCTTTCCTCCGTCTCCTCAGCACTTACAACTAAACAGGCTGCTGTGCCTTTAAGAAATGTGCAACAATGCAGAGTTCCTCCTCATTTCCTCATCGAGAGGACGAGACGTTTCTGAACACAAAGAAAGACAAACAGAAGGACTTGTGACACTTAAAGCAAGCACGAATGTGTCGGGCTGTAATTATTTATCACTGCCCTTAAATTAGGAGAACACGTCCCGCTTGTCAAACGCTCACAGACAGAAACAGACTCGCTAAAGTGCTGGGAAATATTCGCCGCAGGGGAAATCTGCAGAAGTACGAGCCTCAGTTTAACACGACTGAACAGAGCAAGAGTTCAGCGATTCGGGAAAACTCAATGAGCCATCTGTGATTAATAAATGTTATTTCATGAAATAAATAAAAAAATCGGTAATTATATATTTTGCGTAAAGAAAATAAAACCTAATTTTAAGATCAATAAGATTGTCTAAGTTAATTTGTGCTAAAAAAATTGATTTTAAAATCAGTATATATACATACACACTACTGCTCAGAAGTTTGGGATCAGTAAGACTTGTAATGTGTTTTAAAGAAGTCTCTTCTGCTCATCAAGGCTGCATTTATTTGATCAAAAATACAGAAAAAAACAGTAATCTTGTAAAATGTTATTAGAATACAAAATAATGGTTTCTATTTTAATATCCTTTAAAATATAATTTATTTCTGTGATGCGAAGCTGAATTTCCATCATCATTACTCCAGTATAAAGTGTCACATGATCTTCAGAAATCATTCTAATATGCTGATTTATTATTAGAATTATTATCAGTTGTGCTGACAAATATTTTTTTTTGGGAAACAGATACTTTTTCAGGATTCTTTGATGAATAAAAAGTTAAAAAGAACAGCATTTATTCAAAATATAAATCTTTTCTAACAATATAGCTATCTGTGCTATCACTTCTTAACAATTTAACACATCCTCGCTGAATAAACGTTTTAATTTCTTTCAGAAAAAGAAATAATAAAAATTTACTGACCCCAAACGTTTGAACGGTAGTGTATATTGTTAGAAAAGATTTCTATTTTAAATAAATGCTCTTCTTTTTAACTTTCTATTCGTCAAAGAATCCTGAAAAAATACAGTTTCCAGCACTGATAATAAATCAGCATATTATACTGATTTCTGAAGATCATGTGACACTGAAGACTGGAGTAATTCAGCAATGCATCACAGAAATAAATTACAGTTTAACAGATATTCACATAGAAAACAGCTATTTTAAATAGCAATAATATTCCACAATTTTACAGCATTTTTGCTTAATTAACTGTATTTTATATGAATTTTTGTGGTTATATATAACCTGCACATGGTTTTGAGAGTCAATCTATTTTTTTAATCACAAGTGAGCAGGTGAATATTACATGACTGTCAGTGTGAAGGAGCTGTGAGCTTTAATGCTGCTCCAGATGATCAGTACAGTATATAAAACAGAGCATACATTCCTCTGTATGAGAGCCATATGATAATGTAAACCAGGCCGAGCAAAACCCCAGACGAAGAGGAAGGAAAACACTCAGACAAATTACAATGAGTGCTTCTTATCTGACCATCGCCGAAGAACAGACGCTTTCACAGCCGTGAGAAGAGTGTGGGAGAGAGAAACTGAGGCACTGAACGACAAAAATGAAGAAACAGCATTCTTGTGTGCTTTAAAGTCAACATTGAACCCAAATGGACTTCATTTAAATCTTCATCTAAATATGTGTGTTTGGTCTTATTGTGAATGATTCATTCATTTTTAATAGAATTGTTATTAATAAAAAAAGTATACATTTTTAAATACTTTATTATTTTATAATTTTTAATACTTATTTTAATAAAACAAATCATAGCATCTGGTGGACTTTCATCAGTGCATGTTATTCTGAAGAAAAATATACTTATTTTCATCACTGAGATACTATTATAGTTTTTGTTAATATTTTGAATTAGAATTTTTATATATATTTTCTATGTTTATTTAAGTTTTAGTAATTTGCTGTGTTTTTGCCATTTTCATTATTATTATCTTTTTTTTTTTTTTTTTAAATAAGTCTATATTAAGTTTTAGGTTTTAGTTTATGAGTAAAATATATTTTTTATTTTTATTTTTTGTAAGTTTTAATAGTTAATATAATAATAATAATAATAATATATGTTTAAAGATATATACAGTATGTAAATTATTATATTTGTAATTTTATTTTTAAGACAGTAATACATCCTTAAAAATTCATAAAAGGCCCTGAAAAAAGTAAACAAACATTAAAATCAACATGAAATCCAAATGGACGCTATTTATTATCTTAATATATGTTTTTTTGTGTTATTATGAATCATTCATTTTTCATTAATTTTCTATTATTTATTAGTATAATGTTTTACTAATCTTTTTTTATTTATTTAGCATTTTATAATTTTTCACATATATATATATATATATTAAACTGGGTTTTATTTTTATACTTTCTGTTTTCATTTTAATTTAGGTTAGTTTTAGTAATTTTTTGTTGTGTCTTTCTCATTTTTATTAGTTTTAGTTTTAGTTATTTTAGTATTTTAACTTGCTGAAATAAAATAAGTTTAAGTTTTTAATATATCCGATTTTATTTCAGCTCATGTTTATTTTTTTTTATGTAATGCATTTTTTTTTTTTTTTTATGGGTTGAATTATACTTAACATTATAATAGCCCTGGTTTTCATAGAAGACTCGCAGAAGTTAAAAACGTAATTTGACACTGATTTTAAAGCATCCTATAAGCGTCACACCACACCTACCGGATCCAGGTGTGCAGCTGAAGCCGTCGCCGTGGAAACCAGGCCGGCACTGACAGGTGAAGGAGCCCTGGGTGTTGTGGCAGATGGCATCGCTATGGCAACGGCCCGGCTGGCACTCATCGGTATCTGCGTGAGAAAATCACTTCAGTTCTACACGTGCAAACAGCTCTATATGTACAGAATCAGCTCTATATGAAGGAATGCACATCTGCTGCGTGTTATTACTGAAGTATGTCCACCCTGCAGCGAATCACTCTCCCACGGCCGAACAAACACACACCAGCCCTTCCTTACAGCTGGAGCGTCTCAATATGTGAGACCCAACTGCAATCTGTCTGACCATCAGCCGTCATGAAGTGATAAATTATGCACACAGCTGTGCCGAGCATTTCCTGTCCAGATCACAGCACTTCCTGTCTCCAGGGGCCCCGCTGTCTGCTGCGAGACTAAATCTACAGACGCTTCTCTGTACTGAATAACCACACTATTGTCTGTTTAGAGCTGAGTTACAGCAGAATTTGAATTTATATCATATTCGATGAAGTTTGCATCACTAATTATGTTGTTTCTCTGTTTATTACTGTGAAGCTGCTTTGAAACAGTCTGTTTTGTATAAAGCGCTATAGAAATAAAGGTGACTTGACGAACGTCTTCAAAGGTTTCTTCATCTAAACCAGAATAGAGGAGGACCATTGATCTGAAATCATTTAAAATAAGACAAAACAAGCTTTTAAATAGTCTAAAACAAATCAAAATCAACATTTCTTATTTTTAATTCAAGAAATTAATTCTGTTTTTGTCTCTAAAGAACCAGGATTGGAAAACCTGGATATATGAGGAAGAATCGTTTTAAAATTGTGATTTCTAGACTTTTTAAAAGTCATAGAAATGAATAAAAAGAAAATGTATAATGAACGCACATTTACTAGTTATTGCAAAAAAATAAAAATACAAGTTTAGTAAAAAAAAATTTAACTTTTTTTTTACAAAAAAACACTCAAACTATAAACTAAAATTAAACTTTTAAACTCCAGGGTCACATAGGCTAGTAGCCGTGTTACTCCCCAACACTGCTACTAGCCATATAGACATTTTCCTGTGTATTTTACGCTCAGCGGTGAGTGAGATGTTACCCTGACACGCCCGTCCGTCTCCAGAGAAGCCCGGCAGACACAAGCAGATATAAGACGAGTCTCCTGTGTAGCTGCATCGGGCGCGTTCGGGAGCGTCGCAGTCGTGCGTTCCTCTCTGACAGTGATCCACGGGACGCTCAGTCTCTGCACGGGACACAATCACAGAACTAAATTCGAATTCTGCACTTAAATATTATCAATATTCGAATTATAATAGAATTTAAAAGGCATAATATCAGTCAGGGGCGTAAATCACGGGTGGGACGGGGGGTCAGGACCCCCCCCCATCTGAGGGTTGTCCCCACTAAAAATATCATTACAAACTTAAAATAATTGTGTAAGTAGTAAAACAATACGTTTTAAGTTTAGAAACGTTTTGAGTCTCCCCTCATACCCATGTCATTATACACATTTGTGTCCTCATAAACCATATATACCTGTACACACAGACAGACACACAGACACACACACACACACACAGGCACAGACACACACACACACAAACACACACACACACACACACACACACACACACACATATACACAGTACACACACACACACACACACTCACAGACTTTTTCGACGAATATTCGAAATTCAAATTTTTTTTGACAGCCCTAAATCACAGCAAACTCAAACCCCGTTCAGAAGCGTTCAGAGCGTGTCTCTAAAACACAGGCTCTTACCGACACACGTCCGTCCGTCGCCGGCGAACTGAAAACCATCCAGACATTCACAGCGGAAAGATCCCGGCTGGTTGTTGCAGATGCTGTATGGACCACAGATCCGAGGGCTTTCTGAACACTCATCAACATCTGAGAAACAAAGAGAAAAATTCATATATTAACACAGACAGCAGGTCAATATAAGCTTTTATTTTGAAGGTTTTTTATTAACTCTTTCCCCGCCAAACACAGAATTTTCCGGGTTGTACGCTAGGGGGCGCTATTACGCATCTCCTGAATTAAGTCTCCATAATCACTCGATCAAAAACACAGGCCAGGAAGACACAGAAACGAGCGATCTTATATGTAAGCATATGCATATGAAAAATAATGCGATCATCAACACTAACGGCATATAAATGAAAACTGCCAAATGCTACCGAGTGAAATGTCAATCCAGAAAGTGATAAAGGCCTGTGCAAGCTTTGGGAGTGTTGACGGAAGCCATCTACTGCATCTTTGCTTTGATAATAGAACTGAATATGATCCAGATGTAGTACTTGATAAAAATGCGATTTTGCTCAAAATGTTGCTTTTTTAATGAAACCTACCAACATTCAAGTGTTGATAAAAAAGATTGCTTGAAGATACAATAAAACTGATTTTTTTTGTTTACTTTGATGTATTGCATGTTCAGATATTCATACAACAAAATATTCTGGGGGCCATGAAATTTTAGTGAAAATCATCAAAAATGCTGGCGGGGAAAGTGTTAATGGAAATACTCAGGGACAGAGGCCAATGCTGAAATCTGCAAAAAACATAAAGACAGTACAAGAAATACTACTATGATGTACAAATACTTCACAATTTATAGCATACATTATTTATTTTTTCATATTCTTTACTTTTATTTTATTTGACTTTACTGTTTAATTCCATTCTAACATTTTACAGTTTTATTATAAACTATTTTAATGTTGTTTTCATTACTTATATTTTGTTTCAATTGCTTGTTTAGGTTTTGGATTAGTTTGAAATGTGATGTGAAGAAAGAAAGAAAGAAAGAAAGAAAGAAAGAAAGAAAGAAAGAAAGAAAGAAAGAAAGAAAGAAAGAAAGAAATGAGTGAATAAATAAATAAACAAACAAATAAATAAATATTTAGTTAAATTTTTTAAAGACTGAATTTTTATTTAATTGTAATAATTCTGTTTTTTTTTAGACCTATTAATAAATAATACTAATACTTCTACTACTAATAATAATACTAGACATATTTAAAAATAATAAAAAATGACAAAAAGCACAACAAAATTACTACAACTTTAACTAAAATCAAAGTGAAATCAGAAAATACAAAAATTAAATACTAATAAATAAAAAATAATAAAAACTATTTAGACAAGTTTAAATAAATAATTAAATAAAGATGAACCATATAGACATTTTAAAAAAATTACAAAATTTTAACAACTAAAATTAAAGTGAAAACAAAAAATAAATACTAATAAATAAAAAAATAATAAAAACTATATTAACAATTTTATAATAATAATAATAAAAAATTATAATAATAATGACAAAAACAAACAAAACTTAATTACCAAAACTTTAACTAAAATAATAATAATAATAAAATAAATAAATAAATGTTAATTTCATCATTCCGGGTCTTTGAGATAAATTATTTAAGAGAAAAAGCAGCAATAATTAACGTCTGTTTCTGTGCATATGCGCTGGTGTCAGTTTCAACATGAAAAGCAGTTCTTAACAATAAAAAGACCCAGATCTTCTAAAAAAGGAGGACAAATTGTAGCCCAAATCATGCACAAAGTCCAGAAGGTAAAAAAAAAAGTGTTTTCTTTACACTAAATTCCAAAGAGAGGAAACATCCCATGAATCAAACACTGTATATACAGTCACAAGTCTGCATTGGATCATCGACCCGTCTGTGAACCGGGAGGTGCTTTGAAGTCAAATTAAATTATAATATAACTTCTACAACCAGAGAACAACTTGATGTATCAGCACTGAGATGAACGAGCTCTTCAGTAACTCAACGCAGATGTTTGAACAAACACTGAGCACGTTTACATGCACACCAGTAAGCTGATAACTCACAAAAATCAGCTTATTAAAATAACCAGTTTTCCCCGTTTACATGCACATCAGTAACCTGACAACGCAACTAAGCCACGTTTACATGACTTTATTAATAAATCCGGTTATTTCCCTGTAGTGACGTCAAAATATAATCATTTGCGTATCTGACTGCGAGTATTCCATATGTTGTCAGTTGTGATGTTAAATAAAGCTTGCAACATGCCAGCGGGAAACTTACAGCTCATATATCATCCTCTCATGCAGTTATAAATGCAGTGTCCACTTCTACTTCTAATGCACGAGATGAGGACACATTTTTATCATTTTCTGAGTCATGAAAGAGTCTGTGTTTGTAATATATTTCTTTCTTTTAGTGCTGTCAAATGATTCATCGCGATTAATCGCATCCAAAATAAAAGTTTTTGTTTACATAATATATGTGTGTGTACTGTGTATAATTATTATATATATGACACTGGACCACAAAACCAGTCTTAAAGGCACAATATGTAATTTTCACCACTAGAGGGCGCGTAATCAAAATAAACAAAGAGACAAAGGCGTAGTTTGATGACGGCGTGACTGAGTGTGGATCACGGGAGTTGTGATCTCCATCCGCACAGCCGATGCAATCCGACGGGACTCGGGCAGAAATCATGTTCATGGATGAGCTAATGATTTATTAACGTAGGAGGATTTGCAGCGCGTTTCTTCGTTTGCATGTGTTGTGAGGATTTGCAGCGCGTTTCTTCGTTTGCATGTGTTGTGAGGATTTGCAGCGCGTTTCTTCGTTTGCATGTGTTGTGAGGATTTGCAGCGCGTTTCTTCGTTTGCATGTGTTGTGAGGATTTGCAGCGCGAGAGTTGTTAAACTGATGAAGATGTTTTCTTAATTTGCTGGTGTTTTTTCAATTTGCATGTGTTTTCTTAAGTTGCAGCGCGTTGAGCTCTCTCGGCCACCGTAGTAAAGTGCAACTACATATTAAAGAAATCACAAAGCTATTTGATATTGATGGCAACTTTTTTTTGTTTTTTTATCTGTGAAAAGTAAACTTTTCAAAGAATTCTTTGAAAAACAGATAAAGAAATATTTCCTATCCAAGCTAAGAGAGTATACCTGTCATGAAACTGCATGGTGACACGAAGGTAGAGGATCCAAATGCAGTCGTTATTGAAGGGGTAAACCACAAACGTAATCCAAAGGCAGACAAAGGTCATACACAAATAGGCTATCCAAAACAATGACAGAGTAAGGGGTTAAAATTTTTCCCTGTTTACATGCACATCAGTAACCTGACAACGCAAGTAAGCTGCGTTTACATGACTTTGTTAATAAATCAGGTTGTTTCCCTTTAGTGACGTCAAAATATAATCATTTGCGTATCTGACTGCGAGTATTCCATATGTTGTCAGTTGTGATGTTAAATAAAGCTTGCAACATGCCAGCGGGAAACTTACAGCTCATATATCATCCTCTCATGCAGTTATAAATGCAGTGTCCACTTCTACTTCTAATGCACGAGATGAGGACACATTTTTATCATTTTCTGAGTCATGAAAGAGTCTGTGTTTGTAATATATTTCTTTCTTTTAGTGCTGTCAAATGATTCATCGCGATTAATCGCATCCAAAATAAAAGTTTTTGTTTACATAATATATGTGTGTGTACTGTGTATAATTATTATATATATGACACTGGACCACAAAACCAGTCTTAAAGGCACAATATGTAATTTTCACCACTAGAGGGCGCGTAATCAAAATAAACAAAGAGACAAAGGCGTAGTTTGATGACGGCGTGACTGAGTGTGGATCACGGGAGTTGTGATCTCCATCCGCACAGCCGATGCAATCCGACGGGACTCGGGCAGAAATCATGTTCATGGATGAGCTAATGATTTATTAACGTAG
>NW_015551029.1:194588-199624 GCF_001515605.1 Sinocyclocheilus anshuiensis | reverse complement strand
AGCAGGCGACACAATGACACTATAGACACGCTCCGTGTCACTAGTTAAAATTGCTTATTTCTCTGGATTTAAACATTCTTCGAAACATTTGGGATAATGTAAGCACACAAGTCAGCAAAATATATAACACTGTTCTAGTGGTTTTTGGATATTTTAATAAAAAAATCTTACATATTGTGCCTTTAAGTGTCAATTTTTCGAAATTGAGATTTATGCATCATCTGAAAGTTGAATAAATAAGCTTTTATTTAGTACTACTGTACTAAAGTGCTACTGAAGTGGTGATTTATGGCTCGGTGTGGGAGAAAAAACTCATTTTGAGAAAACAGCCTTTAAAAATATGTATTGCAATTGAAATCTATTGACACAAATAGATAAAGTGCTATAAAACAGTGTCTTTTTTTTGGATGTTTTCTTTCCACTAGTCTGAAAAAACACTTTATGAAATGCCAAAAAGCCCAAAATCTCAAAATTGACAAAAACAGTGCTTTTGCCTGCAGTGTCTCCCCTTAATTACAGTAACTTGTAATCTGTAACCTGTTACATTTCCAAAGTAACCTTCCCAACACTGATAATCTGTGAACGAGGATCGTTACCGTAACAAACCCGTCCGTCGCCAATGAATCCAGCGGCGCATTCGCAGCTGAACTCTTTTCCCTGAGCGGGACGACAGAAGGCGTTAGTGTCGCATCCGTGTCTCCCGGTGAAACAGGGATTCTGCTCCGGGATCCCGCCTAAAACACACCACGCACATAAATATAAAACCACATCAAAAGCTGAGAGTCGCAGCATTTCTTTATTTAACCAGGTTATAAACTCATTGAGATTAAAATCTATTTTGCAAGAGTGACCTGGCCAAGAAAGCAGCAACAAATAACATAGTATATACAAGTTCACATCATAACACAAATCAAAGATCACAACAACAATTCACCAAAGGATAAAACACACAGCTTGTTAAAATTAGCTTAAATTCATGTAATGATGGAAACACTGTCAGCTTTAGAATGCTTTGTAGATTATTCCAAGCCAAAGTAGCATTATATCCAATCTTTTGGATAGCATAAATCCATCTTTTCATTTTTTTAAGCATCATCTTTTACGCTCTTCTGAATCATAAAACACTCTTTCATTTATCCATAAAACTGACCAATCAAAGAAGCCACAAAAATACTACTTCCTTTTTTAACCCTGTCATTTACTACATGCATCATTTAAACCTTACTGGCTTCATAATCCTCAATATCGCCACATAAGAAATTATTAATTATAACCTACAACTGCTATAATATATCCAACTTTGCCTACATACTTACAGTACATCGTAAAGAGATACAAAGATGTAAAGTTAAATATATTAAATATATATGTTACACTGCTGTTCAAAAGTTTGAAGACTTTTAATGTTTTTTAAAGACGTCTCTTATGCTCATCAAGGCTGCATTTATGTGATCAAAAATACAGAAAAAACAGCAATATTGTGAAATATTATTACAATTTAACTTAATGATTTTCTATTTTAATATACTTTATAATAAAATTTATTTCTGTGATGTGCAGCTGTATTTTCAGCATCATTACTCCAGTCTTCAGTGTCACATGATCTTCAGAAATCATTCTAATATGCTGATTTATGATTTATTTATTGTTGTGAACAGCTGTGCTCCCTAATATTTTTTGGGGGATTCTTTAATGAATAAAACGTTAGAAAGAACAACATTTATTTGAAATAGAATAATTTTTTTCTAACAATGTAAGTCTTTACTATCACTTTTTTTTATCACTTTAACACATCCTTGCTGAATAAAACTATTAATTTCTTTAAAAATAAACAAGAAAGAAAATAAAATGAATTGACCTCAGATTTTGAACTGTAGTGGATATTGTTACAAAGAAAAATCAATAATTTTGACCCATACAATGTATTTTTGGCTATTGCTACAAATATACCCCAGCGACTTAAGACTGCTTTTGTGCTCCAGGGTCACATATCATATATATAAATTAGGGCTGCACGATTATGACAAAAATCATAATTGTCGATTATTCCCTTGAAATTATAATTATGATTATTAATTACGATTATCACAATTTACATTGAATGATGTTTATACCATTGTTTTATGCAACTGCATGCTGTATATTTATATAAAAAATAAACAAGCTGAAAACACTCTAACTGAAAAACCTTTAGTGCTTTTCTATAGTATTAAGCCTCAAATGTCAACTATACATCGGATTGGTTTCTTCTTTAAATTATAAAAAAAGTAAAAATATGAATGGTATTATAATGTTATACTAAAACTAAAACTAAAACAATGGAAAAACCCTTAAAGGGGTCATCAACATATTCTGTTACACCAAATACACAAAATAATGATCTTTAAAAAAGCATCATATGACCCCTTTAATAAAGTCTAATTTGGTAATTTGGAAACATAATTTGGTTAAAATTTCTCAATGGTAGTGTAAAACAACACCCTTTTTACCCTGTCAAAAACAGCTTTGTTCACAGCGACCCGTTTTGTTACATGTTGCTTTAAATGCTAATGAGCTCTGCTTGCCTTGCCCCTCTCTTCTGAGCCACTCTCTGAAAGACGGTTTACTTTAGCCGCATTCATCGTGAAACTTGCTAATTAGCACGTTATTAGGAAAGACGATTTGCAAAGATTCATTACAAAACCTTACACTCACTTCTTCTGGAGGTGAAGCTAGATCACGAATGATTCGCGCGAACATAGACGCATTTATGTAGATCCGGGGAGCATTCCCTTCAGAAACAATGTAATGCACTGCGTCTTCAGTGGCTCAGATGTCGGGAGTAAATGACGTTATAGGGTGGTTGTGTACACACACTGCCAACACACATTTCAGTTCAAACAACTTGTAAAAGTGCATGTAGCATCCGATGACCCCTTTAAAACTCAGCGAGATGCTGATCTTAATAACCACCAACACGCTGGTTACGGCTCCTGCTGACGGACGTTTGTCCTAAACGAGAGACGGCGTGTGTTTGAACCGCACAGATGTTAGCGCTCTTCTTCAGCTGCGGTTTTAACTCAGATCGGCTTACAGAAACCAGCACAAACACTCGCACCACCTTTGGCCCAGAACACACAGTCATAAACATCAGCGGGAGACTGAGTTAAAGTTTCTACTGAGATCCCATACATGAACTTAACCTGCAGAGTTAGTAAAGAACAGTCATAGTTCAATTTTTGGGATCAGTAAGATTTCTTTTTAAAGAAATTAATACTTTTGTTCATCAAGTGTGTATTAAATTGATCAAAGGCCACAGTAAAGACGTTTATAATGTAACAAAAGATTTCTATTTCAAATAAATGCTGCTCTTTTGAACTTTCTATTCATCTGTGAATCCTTAAAACTAAAATGTAGCACAGTTTCCACAAAAATATTGTGCAGCCCAACTGTTTTCAACATTGACAATAATCAGAAATGTTTCTTGAGCAGCAAATCAGCATATTAGAATGATTTCTGAAGGAAGATAATTCATCAAAATCATAAAAAAACATTTAAATAATTTAACATTTAAATAAATAATTTTAAAATAATAGACAAAATAAAATGCTTACTAAAAAAACTATAAATTTGTAAAATTAAAAATAATTTAGAATTTAAATAATAGCTAAATAAAAACCCATAATGTCCAGTTAAAATAAATTATTTTAAAGTAATAACAATAAAAATAAAATGCTTATTAAAAAATAATAACACTATAAATTTGTAAAATTAAAAATAATTTTGAATTTAAATAATAGCTAAATAAAAACCAATAAAATATAGAATTAAAGTGAATGATTTTAAAATAATAAAATACTTACTAAAAAATAATAAAATCATGGAAATGTGCAATTAAAATAAATAAATAATGGTGTGACACTGAAGACTGGAGTAATGATGCTGAAAATCCAGCTTTGATCACAGAAATAAATTACAGTTTAACATATATTCACATAGAAAACAGTTATTTTAAATTATAATAATATTTCACATTTTTTTCAGCATTTTGATCAAATAAATGCAGCCTTGGTGAGCAGAAGAGACTTCTTTCAAAAACATTAGGAAATCTTACCGACCCCAAACTTTCAACAGTAGTGTATGAGTCATTATCCAACACATATATATGACAGAACCCAGTGTTTAGTGACTGTGTCGTGTGTTTTAGCACTAAGCGGCGAATGTTCACGTGTCTGCTATAGTTCTAGATTTTCTTACTGTGGATGGAGCCGATCTTGTTGCTCATGGCGAAGCGGATCAGCTGGTTGCTGGAGTCGTACATGACGAAGATCTGGTCGACGCTGAGCTGTTGGCTCGCCGGCACAGCGCTCAGGACCTCCTCGTGTGGGCACCTCTGGAACTTGATGCTCTGTGTCCACAGGTAGCTGTGTGTGCGAACGCTACCGTCCGGCATGCTAACGGTGTAATCCCGCCGCGATGAGGACGTGATCACTGTGAACATCGCAGAGAAGATTGAGGACTGATATAGACAGCATGCTATAGACATGAAGGCAAATGCAACATACTTAACATGCATGGGTAACAAACTGCAATACTCAAAGAGGGGCTAGAGTTCACAAATGTTTGTGCCATTAAACCGCACAAGTTCATGTGTTCATATGTTTCAGCTTTAGATTAAAAGGTTTTTTCAAGTGAACATAGGAAGCTGCTTGGCTTCAATTTCTGTTGTTAGTAAGATAAATGCATGCTGCTGTTGGGGCTGTTAACACAGAATGCCATTTAGCATTTTTAAAAATGGGAGACACCAGCAGTTGAATGGGAAAAAATGCATTTTTGAAAATTTGAAATGCATTTTTGAAAATGTAAAAATGTTTAGAATCTACTATATATATATATATATATATATATATATATATATATATACATTTCAGAATCTTTTTTAAATTTTTACTTCTTTTAACTTGAGCGTCTCGTTTTTAGAATGCTGTCATTTTTATAAATTTACACAAAGCAAACCCCAAAGGTTGAGTTATTAGCTTTACATTAGCTATAGAACA
>NW_015551029.1:168565-194578 GCF_001515605.1 Sinocyclocheilus anshuiensis | reverse complement strand
GACTGAATTACAGCACTTAATTGATGTACGATCACAATTAAAACTTTAACCATAATAATAATAATAATGTAACATTTTATTTCAGCCAATTACCAAGGCAAAATTTCTCATTTTCATTTAGTTAACTTGATGTACAAAAATAAATAAAACTAAAACTGAAAGAAAAATGATTAAAAACTATATAAACATTAAAAAACTAAACAACAAAACTAATAAGTCTAAAAAATAAATAAATAAAAGAAAAAATTAAAATTAAAATTAAATGGAAACAGAAAATCTAAAAATAAAAAACAAATTCAAAATAATTTAAAAAACTATAATAATATCTTAATGATATTGAACAGGTTAATTTGTTTCTCTGATTCCTATATAGACTTTTCCTTAAAATAAAATAAAATAAAATAAAATAAAATAAAATAAAATAAAATAAAATAAAATTAAATTAAATTAAATTAAATTAAATTAAATTAAATTAAATTAAATTAAATGCCTGTTTAAAATTGAAAGCGCATGTCTAATTAGGTGTAAATTACTAAAACATGAGTACAATTCTGGATTCTTTTAAAAACAACTGTTCACATTACTATAAAATAACTTAAATCTTGTGTTAATCTAATTTCATTTCGTAACATATTCCAATATTCCTTAAAAATAACAGAATTACAGTCACTTAATTGACTACAGAGTTGCTTCGAATGTCACAACCCAGGTGTCATAGAGAATCCAGAGTTTGTTACTGGAAAAAACGACTTTGCACAGTCATTTACGAGCTTGAGATGATGATATTTCTGACTGTCAGGTCTCATGAATCGGAGAAGTTGTCTCACGGTTGCTGGAGTGCTGGTAAATCTCGCTGTAGGGCTCGATCTGGACCGTGGCTCCTCGAGGCACCTCTGGGATCCTGCCGTCCAGTTCGGTGCTGATCAGCAGATGATCGTGTTCATCGATGCCGCCAAACTCCTGCCTGATGCTCAGCCGCTCGTTCCCGGGCTGGAAGACAACCTCGGCCTGTCGCGTGAAAACCCCTCCTGCGGAGACCGGGACCCAGGCCACAAAGTTAGGTTAGAAAAACATTAGCTATGTTTCCATCCACCTATTTTTATGCACATTTTGGAATATCGCTGGATGGAAACGCCAAGATGCACATAAATTCTAAAAATGCGCATAAAAAACGTATGCGCACAATTGAGTAGGATAAACTTTTTCCACCAATTGTTTTTTTTTTAATTCCACCATGCGCATTGAAAAAGTCATGTGACTTTGCGCTATGAGACGGGATAATTTGACTAGAAGGGGACCGATCTCGTTCACATCATCTATATGTTGTTTTGGTCGTTCTGAAATGCCTGAGGAAAGTCTGTCGTCAAAGTATTTCTGTATAATTACTGTCTTACACGACTGCGCTCCCAAACAGCAGGCATCCACCTCTAAAAGCATGGACAGCATTTATTGTGTTACGTCTGCTCGCTCTGAGGCACAAGTTTCAAGTTTGTTTTTTTCACTGGGGCTAAAGACTATAACCTCGACTTTTTGATTCATTCAGAAATAAGACATTTTGAGAGAACCACATTTTCACTTCATCAAGGCATGCAAAAAGAGATTCCAGAGCAGCATGTTTATTTTGTTTCAGAGGTAAATAAATGTGGGTATCATCTACATAGCAGTGAAATGATACACTATGCTTTCTGAAAATAGAGCCCAAAGGAAGTAAATACAAAGAAAAAAGAATGGGTGCGAGAATAGAACCCTGCGGCACTCCACAGGAAAGTTTAGCAGGCGACGAAGAAAAATGACCCAATCTGACAGAGAAACTTCTATTTGTTAAATATGATTTGAACCAGCTAAGAACAGTTCCCTGGATGCCCACAAAATATTCTAGTCGAGATAGAAGAATTTTATGATCAACTGTATCAAAAGCAGAGGTTAAGTCTAACAGAATTAGGATAACAGAGTCACCAGAGTCAGTCGCTAACAAAGTATCATTAAAGACCCGTAATAAAGCAGACTCTGTGCTATGCAGAGGCTTAAAACCAGACTGGAAAGTTTCAAAAATCTGATTTGCACTAAGGAAAGACTGTAGCTGAATAAACACCGTTTTCTCCAGTGCTTTGGTAATAAAAGGAAGATTTGAGATGGTTCGAAAATTATTAAAATTACTAGCATCAAGTGAAGCAAGTAATTTATTATATATGAAAGTAAATTATTATATTCAGTGGCTTCTCCTAGTTTTCTTAGAGATATTTAGTGGCAGTTTACCAGGAAGTGACGATTTTGTTCTCTTTGAATCGTTGGATGGAAACGGTGCTTTATTCGCAAATGTTTTATGCGATATTCCAGTTTTGCGCATAAGTTAAATTTGCATCTTTGGATGGAAATATGTCCAGATTTCTTGTCATCATGATAACGTTATTTAAATGTTCCTAAAACATTCCTTACATTTCTAACTTTATTTTCACCCAAAATAAAATGTTACTTGAACGTTTTTTTAATATTCGAAGTTTTCTTGTCGCGCTTATAACGTTATTTAAAGGTTACACAAACGTGTCTCACGTGCTGGTGATTGCCAAAGCAATAATACTATTTAAACAATCTCTAACAGTAATAAATATTAATAAATTTTTTGAACATCATATTAATAGGGCTCAAATATTAATACATTTAATTAATGAATTTTATGCTATGACAGGCAAACAAGTAGCTGAAGGCACGTTTTGAGATTTCATAATGATATGAGTACCATGGCTGGAAATCAAATGTATGTTAACCTAACAAAAATAATAAATAATAATAACTTCATGAATATTATTAATTAGAATTAATAATTACACTAATATTATTAATATAAATATAAAATAATATTATTAACCTAACAACAACAATAATAATAATAATTGTAAAAAATAAGAAGTATTATACATGATTAATATCGTTAATATTTAGCTAATATTATTAACCTAAGAAGAAGAAGAAGAAGAAGAAGAAACAATTTCATGAATATTATTAATTATTTAAATGATTAATGGAAACAATATTAATAATAGTGTTAATATTAAGTTAATAATATTAATCTAATAATAATTAAAATAATGAATGGTAATAATGTTAGTAATATTGTTAAATTAAGTTATTATTATTAACAACAACAACAATAACAAATCAATAATATAACAAATATTATTACATATAAAAAATCATTAATGATTAATGTTGATATAAAGTTAATATAATAATAATAATAATAATGATAAAGCAGTAGCTGGAAGCAAAACTCATTTTATGACAATATTGCATCAAGGTTGGAAATTCTTTTTTTAAGAGACAAAGAGGTAACTGTATAAACATAAGCCAAAAATGTCTTTAAAATAGATAATTATAAATAGTTACTGATCAGGTCTCACCGATGATGCTGAAACCGTTCTGGTAGTCGGGCTGCTCCAGAGCGAAGGCCCAGCCGATGGTTTCGCCCAGAGCCGGCAGGGGCTGCAGAGACGGGCCGATGCTGGATGGGATGCTGCTGATGGCGATATACGCCCGGCCGTCGTTAGTCACCACATACGAGTGCAGGTCATTGTTAGAAAACTCCACAGGAGACGGAGAATCACCGACGTAGATCCTGCCATTGACCTTCCCGTTCATCCTCTGAGGCTTGCCTTGGGAGTCGGAAAAGATGTGATATTTAGTAGGGCTGGGTAAAAAAATATTGATATCTCAATTTTAATCGATTCTCATTTTTACAGAACGATATCGATTCTTAAATCCCAAGAATCGATTATTCTAGCCAGTTTTCTGTTAATGGATGCAACATTGAAGGGCACTTCCCATCCAATAAATCGCAATAAGCATTGTGCTTTGGTACTTTTAATATGAAGCAAAGTCTCAGATTTCAAATTCTGTCCATTGTATTGCAGTATTCAAACAATAAATGCCGTTTTGGCGCTGTTTAACGTGAAGTGACAGATCGCTGGAGCACCTCAGTGAACTGATCATCTCCTCCGCTTTATTACTAGTTATAGCACAAAATAAACATGACTAAACATCCGAAGGTAAGTTAAAAGAAAGAGTACAACTTTACAATCCATATCCTGTCTCATGTAATCGCTCAATCAGTGTTTCAGCCGCGCAAAGACGTCAATATAACGGCTTGGATCTAGGAAAACCCACCACATGGTGAAATTTTACCTATTATAGGTTTTGATACCATATAAAACTGGGTTCAAACTATTTCCAAAATAGCTTTTATTTGGTCCATAGCTTGAACCTAACAAAAGTTTTGTGTTCTAAACTTGTAGTTTTATTTCACGCTGTCACCGTTTGAACTAAATGAAAGTAATGCATAGCATTAATATGAAAATGGTGCTGGTCCCTTTAAGAGTGACAGCTCTGTCAGGAGCGCTATAATGCATCATTACACAAGCAGACTAACGTTTCCCCGAACTTTGCATGTTGTAGTTCACTGTGCATTGATGCACCTTTATTATATACGTTACATAGTTTATTTTGATAGGTGAACTGTCTGTAGTGTTAAGTGTTAAGGGAAAGCACTTCCGCAACGCGTGTTAGCAAACTAGAGAAAGAGTCTTTTCTGCTTGCTGCAATAAATCGCTATTTTTCAGCACTAAAGAAGTGAATTTTGCCAAGATATTTTCAGAGATGATAGACAAGATGCTATAGAATAATAATTTAATGACACCCAATTTTTTTTTACCAAAAATTGACATTCAACCTATTTTTTTAATTTCCTGAAATCAAACATGACAAAAATTATTTGACCCATTCAAATACAGTTTCTAAACACTTAAGTGACATTTAAAACGCATTTAAAAATGAATTTTACTGCATTAAATAGTAAATATCAAACCAAGTGGCATCTGCAAACAAATGAAGCATGACCTTTTCTCAGAACTAAGCATTTCTTTTTAATCGATTTAATCGACTGGTCCCAAGGCTATTTTTAGCATATATATATATATATATATATATATATAAAATATATGATTTTATTTCAGTTAACATTATATCAAGTGACTAAATGTTTTTTAATGGTTTTAGCTTTAGTTAAAATTAAACTAAAGGAAAACGAGATATATTGCCCTGGCAACTAGCTGAAATAAAATAAGTTTACTTTTTAAATATTACTTTATTTCAGTTAATGGCTATTGTATTTCAAGTAACACAAACTTTTTTTTATACTTTTATTTTTAGTTTTAGTTAACTACTATTGCAAACTAAACAATATATATCCTGATAATGTATGTTTAGAGTTAAAATTATGTGACCCAGTGTTATTTTAATATCATTAAAATATACTATTATCATTTTTATTAATATTTGGAAAAAAAAATGTTCATTTTCATTTTAGTTCAAGTTTTACTGATTTTGCTGTGTGTGTGGTTTTTTTCACATTTTTATTTTTTTTTTAAATATCTGTAGTTTTTTTTATTATTTTTTATTTCAGCTTTAGTTTTAGATATGTTAGTGCTTCGACTAAACAAAAATTAGAACTGTTTCCTAGGCAAAGAACTGAAATAAAATAAGTTTTTTAAAAATATATATTTAAAATTTAGTTTAGAATTTATTTTATTTTATTTCAGTTAATGTTTATTTTATTTCAAGTTACTTCAAGTGAAGACATTTTATTTTTATTTTTATTAAAATAAAACAAATTTCAGCAAAGAACTGAAATAAAATAATTTTTTTATATATTTAAAATTTATTTTAGAATTTATTTTATTTCAGTTTATGTTTATTTTATTTCAAGTTACTTCAAGTGAAGACATTTGTTTTATTTTAATTTTAATACATTTTTTAAAATTTAGTTTTAGCAAGCGATAATAAACCTGGTTGCGATGTAATCGTAAACTCACCTTCGGCGACACAATCCTTGCCGTTGCCGTAGTAACCAGGTTTGCAGTGACAGCAGTATCCGGCAGCGTAATCTCTGCAGTCGGCGAACACAGAGCACTTGTGCTTGTTACTGGAGCACGTCTCGTAATTATAAGAAAACACTGCCAAAAAAAGAAACATTTGATATGGACACACAATTTAGACTTGTTCAGCTGAATATAATTTAGGGGTGTAACGGTACACAGGTCTTTCGGTTCGGTTCGCATGTATTCCAAACAAATCTTTCAATTTTTCCATGAAATCCAGACAATAAATGCCGTTTTGGCGCTCTTTGATGTGGCAAGACAGATCGCTGTATAAATTCCTCAGTTCTGATGGCAGTGCGATCATCCCTTCCTATTTACTACTAGTTATAACGCGAAATAATCATGAATCTTGGAAAGACGTCATTAAAACAGCTTGTAAACAAAATGTCATTTCATTTACCTCAGGCAAGTCATCAGTAGCTATGTTTCCATCCACCTATTTTTATGCGCATTTTGGGATTTCGCATAAAAAGACGCTGGATGGAAACGCCAAGATGTGCATAAATTCTAAAAATGCGCATAAAAAACGTATGCACTTAACTAAGTAGGATAAATTGGATCTTATCCGATAAGAAAACATGCGCATAAACTACGATGCAAACACTTTTACCGAATAAACTCGTTAATGCGCACCAAAAAAGATGGGATAGCATACCTGGATAAACCAATGGCTCGATCTCGTCGCACAGCATCTGAAATGCTAGTTTTGTCAGTCTAAAATGCTTGAGCAAAGTCTCGTCAAAGTGCTTCATAATAATTAACTCCCAAAACTGCGTTCCTAAACAGCAGACTCTCCGAAAATAAGATAACATGACCGCGTTTGGTCAGTGCGCTCTGAAGCTCGTAATTTATTGTATACGAAAAAATATTATATACAGAGTCTTCTCCTACTGCAGCGAATTTTATGATATTTAGCGCAAGTTAATCAGGAAATGACGATTTTGTTCTCTTCAACTGGATGGAAACGGTGCTTTATTTGCAAATGTTTTATGCGATATTCCAATTTTGCACATTAGTTTAATTCGTAACTTTGGATGGAAACATAGCTAGTGTCTACAGCTCGTTATTTA
This sequence comes from Sinocyclocheilus anshuiensis, assembly GCF_001515605.1. NCBI lineage: Eukaryota > Metazoa > Chordata > Actinopteri > Cypriniformes > Cyprinidae > Sinocyclocheilus > Sinocyclocheilus anshuiensis. The sequence goes on along the minus strand of NW_015551029.1, from coordinate 187,578 downwards.
CTAGAGAAATTAAGTCTAGAGAGGAAATATTAGACTATATAATTAATTCTATTTTACTTTACCTGTTAGTGATGTCTTAATTATTTAATGTATGTTTAAAAAGATCTTTTATGAAACAAGTTTTGACAGCCACTGTGTAAATGATTATATTTCAACAACAAATAGAAATTGTATAATTTAGAAGTTAATTTAAAAACTGCATGTTTGCATACAAATTTTTAATTTGAGCATTGATTTTTATAGTTAAAAATCAATAGTAATTGAATTTAAGTTTGGGCTCTGTTGTTAATTGTACCTTAAAGTAATGTAAAACGGCTCCCTATAGTTTAGGGAGTTTAATTCATAACATGTTATTAAATGTGGTATTTTCACGTGCTTTCAGATGGAGCAGCATTTACTACACAGAGCCGTAGTTCACTGACAAGCTACGCAAAAAAATCGCAGAAGATATAATCGCGCGATTATGAAATCGAAAACATCGTTCTGCGATAATGACAGCTGTTTGCGTAGCTTCTCAGTGAACTACGGCTCTGTGTAGTAAATGCTGCTCCATCTGAAAGCATGTGAAAATACCACATTTAATAACATTTTTACTCCAAACTCACTTCATAACGTCAGTCGAGTGTTTGAAATAAATCCTTCTGTGAGATGATGTGGCTTCTTACATAGAATAAGGCACGCAACATATTTCATAGTATTCTAAGCAGTGATAAAGGCATTGCATTATTATATACTTTATTATAATAAAAATGATAATAAGACAAACTCAGATAAACCATATGTGACCCTGGAGCACAAAACCAGTCATAAGGGTCAATTTTTTTAAATGGGTTTGGTTTGTTATGATAGGACAATATTTGGCCGAGATACAACTATTTGAAAATCTGGAATCTGAGGGTGCAAAAAAATCTAAATATTGAGAAAATCATCTTTAAAGTTGTCCAAATTAAGTTCTTAGCAATGCATATTACTAATCAAAAATTAAGTTTTGATATATTTACGGTAGGAAATTTACAAGATATCTTCATGGAACATGATCTTTACTTAATATCCTAATGATTTTTGGCATAAAAGAAAAATGGATAATTTTGACCCATACAATGTATTGTTGGCTATTGCTACAAATATACCCCAGCGACTTAAGACTGCTTTTGTGCTGCAGGGTCACATATATTGTCGTAGTCCTGTATTTATTAGTCATGTTGAATCAATGAAAGCAGTTAAATCTTCCGTTTATTCAGCTGCAGCGATAGGGATTTCCAGGGTTTCTTCTGCGAGGCGTATTTGAAGTTTCTCTGGCCTTCAGATGGAGATTTACTGCTGATCACAGAACCGTGCAAGATGCGCATGACTTATCGCAGCTTATAAAACAGATAGTTCCGGTGCTTGATTCTGATTGGCTGAGCTGCGTTCAAAGCTGTTGTAATGCCTAACAACGCCCCTTAGCTGTTATAAATTCACTGTAAACCACGGCTTCTTGGGGCTTATCGCTTTATTTTGCCTAATCGCGATTGTGATTTCTTTGTGATTTATCATGCAGCCCTACCCCTATAATCAGTGTTTTTCTCTCACCGTCGATGTTCAGCTCGTCCTCGTCGATGATCAGCACCTGTGGGTTTTGCGGTTGTTGTTGTTGAGGCGTCTTCGGTCGTGGATGAACGTAACGATACTGAGGCTCGTCCGGCGTCGACGACTCTGCGAACGGCTCTGGACTGGCGAGCGTTTCATTCGGAGGTTCGGAGGTCAGAAGCTCCTCATGAGGTCGATTCCACGGGACGGACGGCTCGGGGACCGGAGTGTCCACCATAGTCTGCTCAGTCGTGACCTCTGTGACCTCTGTGACCTCTGTGACCTCTCCAGGTGTGATGGAGGTGAAAAACGGAGATGTGCCGATCTCGTAGACCCAAACGCCAGGCTGGCCCGAGTTCGTCTCCCTGAGAAGAGTGAAGAGGAGTTGCAACACATTCATATTTAATAAGACCAGAGGGAAAATCAGATCTGAATCAGATAAAAAACATTTTCGTTTCCTGATATAAAAGAAATGCTAACTGACATAAAATAAAATAGTTGCCAAAGCTAGTTAATTTAGTCTAACTTGATGTACTGAAATAACTAAAACTATAATAAACATATATATATATATATATATATATATATATATATATATATATATATATATATATATATATATATATATATATATATATATATATATATATATATATATATATATATATATATATATATATATATATATATATATATATATATATATATATATATATATATATATATATATATATATATATATATATATATATATATATATATATATATATATATATATATATATATATATATATATATATATATATATATATATATATATATATATATATATATATATATATATATATATATATATATATATATATATATATATATATATATATATATATATATATATATATATATATATATATATATATATATATATATATATATATATATATATATATATATATATATATATATATATATATATATATATATATATATATATATATATATATATATATATATATATATATATATATATATATATATATATATATATATATATATATATATATATATATATATATATATATATATATATATATATATATATATATATATATATATATATATATATATATATATATATATATATATATATATATATATATATATATATATATATATATATATATATATATATATATATATATATATATATATATATATATATATATATATATATATATATATATATATATATATATATATATATATATATATATATATATATATATATATATATATATATATATATATATATATATATATATATATATATATATATATATATATATATATATATATATATATATATATATATATATATATATATATATATATATATATATATATATATATATATATATATATATATATATATATATATATATATATATATATATATATATATATATATATATATATATATATATATATATATATATATATATATATATATATATATATATATATATATATATATATATATATATATATATATATATATATATATATATATATATATATATATATATATATATATATATATATATATATATATATATATATATATATATATATATATATATATATATATATATATATATATATATATATATATATATATATATATATATATATATATATATATATATATATATATATATATATATATATATATATATATATATATATATATATATATATATATATATATATATATATATATATATATATATATATATATATATATATATATATATATATATATATATATATATATATATATATATATATATATATATATATATATATATATATATATATATATATATATATATATATATATATATATATATATATATATATATATATATATATATATATATATATATATATATATATATATATATATATATATATATATATATATATATATATATATATATATATATATATATATATATATATATATATATATATATATATATATATATATATATATATATATATATATATATATATATATATATATATATATATATATATATATATATATATATATATATATATATATATATATATATATATATATATATATATATATATATATATATATATATATATATATATATATATATATATATATATATATATATATATATATATATATATATATATATATATATATATATATATATATATATATATATATATATATATATATATATATATATATATATATATATATATATATATATATATATATATATATATATATATATATATATATATATATATATATATATATATATATATATATATATATATATATATATATATATATATATATATATATATATATATATATATATATATATATATATATATATATATATATATATATATATATATATATATATATATATATATATATATATATATATATATATATATATATATATATATATATATATATATATATATATATATATATATATATATATATATATATATATATATATATATATATATATATATATATATATATATATATATATATATATATATATATATATATATATATATATATATATATATATATATATATATATATATATATATATATATATATATATATATATATATATATATATATATATATATATATATATATATATATATATATATATATATATATATATATATATATATATATATATATATATATATATATATATATATATATATATATATATATATATATATATATATATATATATATATATATATATATATATATATATATATATATATATATATATATATATATATATATATATATATATATATATATATATATATATATATATATATATATATATATATATATATATATATATATATATATATATATATATATATATATATATATATATATATATATATATATATATATATATATATATATATATATATATATATATATATATATATATATATATATATATATATATATATATATATATATATATATATATATATATATATATATATATATATATATATATATATATATATATATATATATATATATATATATATATATATATATATATATATATATATATATATATATATATATATATATATATATATATATATATATATATATATATATATATATATATATATATATATATATATATATATATATATATATATATATATATATATATATATATATATATATATATATATATATATATATATATATATATATATATATATATATATATATATATATATATATATATATATATATATATATATATATATATATATATATATATATATATATATATATATATATATATATATATATATATATATATATATATATATATATATATATATATATATATATATATATATATATATATATATATATATATATATATATATATATATATATATATATATATATATATATATATATATATATATATATATATATATATATATATATATATATATATATATATATATATATATATATATATATATATATATATATATATATATATATATATATATATATATATATATATATATATATATATATATATATATATATATATATATATATATATATATATATATATATATATATATATATATATATATATATATATATATATATATATATATATATATATATATATATATATATATATATATATATATATATATATATATATATATATATATATATATATATATATATATATATATATATATATATATATATATATATATATATATATATATATATATATATATATATATATATATATATATATATATATATATATATATATATATATATATATATATATATATATATATATATATATATATATATATATATATATATATATATATATATATATATATATATATATATATATATATATATATATATATATATATATATATATATATATATATATATATATATATATATATATATATATATATATATATATATATATATATATATATATATATATATATATATATATATATATATATATATATATATATATATATATATATATATATATATATATATATATATATATATATATATATATATATATATATATATATATATATATATATATATATATATATATATATATATATATATATATATATATATATATATATATATATATATATATATATATATATATATATATATATATATATATATATATATATATATATATATATATATATATATATATATATATATATATATATATATATATATATATATATATATATATATATATATATATATATATATATATATATATATATATATATATATATATATATATATATATATATATATATATATATATATATATATATATATATATATATATATATATATATATATATATATATATATATATATATATATATATATATATATATATATATATATATATATATATATATATATATATATATATATATATATATATATATATATATATATATATATATATATATGCATAAAATAATGTTTTAACACACTTATCAGTTTTTATAGTTTCTATAGTAATTATATATAGTTTTTCATAGTTTCTATATTAATTTAGCACAAATTCATTCACTTATTCAATATTTAATATAGAGAGTTACTGTTGTTTAGTTAAAAACGGGGACATTTTATTGTCCGATTAAACTCTATAGTAATTTGGCACAAATTAATCTGTTACTTAAATTAGGTAGGTATTTTTTTTTATATATTAATCATTTTCATATATGATTTTTTTAAATATACAATCTTTTTTTTTTTTTTGGGAACAAAACCACTGCATTTATGAATAACTGACTAATAATTAGCCCAGATTAATAATACACAATTAATAATTTCACTTTCACTTTCATAACTATGTTTAAAAAGGCTCTTACTGTGCGAGAGCGCTTATTGACTCCTCGCTGTCTTGAGTGATGCGATAGTAAGCTCCTTGAGTGGACCCCCAGCCGAACCAGCCCACCACCTTCCCTTCATTGAAGCCAACTTCAACCAGCTGATCCTCATCATTCATGACAGTGGAGCCGAACTGCATGCTCTCCTCTGGATACAGCAGGATGGCATACGACGCCGACTCCATGTTTGCTACAACCAGCTGGAAAGTATTTCTCTGCAACAGATTTACAACAAGTCTGCATTTCAGGAAGGAAATGACAATATTGTCTTTTTACAGCTACTTTAAAGCTGAAATTAAATTTGAAGAACTTTGCAACATTAACACTTTTATTTTCATGATTTGAAACATCTGAAAATCTGTTGTATTGCTATAGTGCTATAGAAATAAATGAGTTGTAATATTGCATATTCGTGCATTTTGCAATAAAAAAAACTGCATATTCTTGCATATTGCAAGAAAAAAAGTTAGCATATTCTTGCTTATTTCAATAAAGAAAAGAATTGCAAGGTCTTTCATACTGCAGGAAAAAACTTTTCATATATTTGCATATTTCACGACAATAACTGCATATTATATGCATATTTCAATACAAAAACTGCATATTTTGCATATTTTAAAACAATAACTACATATTTTTGAACAATGCATCATAAAACTGCATATTCTTATTTATTGCAAAAAATAACTGCATATTCTTGCATTAAAAATGCATATTATTGCATACTACTAGACAATAACTTTGCATTTTCTTACATTTGCAAGACAATAACTTTGCATATTCATGCATATTGCAATAAAAACCAGCATATTCTTACATATTGCAAAAATCTTTGCCTATTCTTGCATATTTCAAGACAATAACTTTGCATATATTTGAAAATTGCTTTTGAAAACTGCATATTCTTACATATTGCAAAAATCTTTGCCTATTCTTGCATATTTCAAGACAATAACTTTGCATATATTTGAAAATTGCTTTTGAAAACTGCATATTCTTACATATTGCAAAACAATTCTGCATATTCTTGCATACTGCAATAAATAACTGTTCTTACATAATGCAAAAAACCTGACATATTCTTGCATATTGCAATTAAAAAATGCATGTTATTGCATATTGAAAGACAATAACTTTGCAAATTTTTGCATATTGCAATAAAAAAGTGGTATATTCTTGCATATTGCAAATCAATAACTTTGCATATTCTTGCATATTGCAATACAAAATGCATATTCTTGCATATTGCAAAACAATAACTTTGCATATTGCATTAAAAATAGCATATTATTGCATACTACTAGACAATAACTTAGCATTTTTTGCATATTTCAAGACAATAACTGCATATTCTTGCATATTGCATTAAAAATAGCATATTATTGCATACTACTAGGCAATAACTTTGCATTTTTTTGCATATTTCAAGACAATAACTTTGCATATTGCAATAAAAACCAGCATATGCTTACATATTGCAAAAATCTTTGCCTATTCTTGCATATTTCAAGACAATAACTTTGCATATATTTGAAAATGGCATATTCTTACATATTGCAAAAATCTTTGCCTATTCTTGCATATTTCAAGACAATAACTTTGCATATATTTGAAAATGGCATATTCTTACATATTGCAAAACAATTACTTTGCACATTCTTGCATTTTGCATAAAAAATGCAAATTATTGCATACTACTAGACAATAACTACATATTTTTTGCATATTGCAATAAAAAATCCATATTCCTGCATACTGCAAAACAATAACTTTGCATATTCTTGCATATCGCAATAAAAACTTAAATAAAGGTGACTTGACTTGTAGATGCTGTTGTGCCGGCTTCATAATTAACTTTTGTAAGTGCAAAACATTCAGAATTGAGGGACGTACTGTATATTCATATTCATCTCCTCTTCCTCGTTCAGACTGAGGCGCCACATTCTCCCAGGTGACGATGATGGTGTGAGTGGGTTCGATCCCGTCGTCAGAAGGAAATGCTTGGCCAATGTGCTCTGCGGCTCTCTGGAGCACATCAGGGCTTTTATCCTGGCGGAAAAAGACGTGACCGGCCCCATCGGTGGTGTCCAGATCTCCCAGGAAGGCTGCAATCATACCAAAACTGGCCGGCATCTTCCCCAAGTACTCAGACTCATCGGTGGGTTCAGCCAGAGATATGAAGCCATTGGTGCTGACCTGCAGAGGGTGTGACATGAAACATAAATATGTAGAGGTCTAAACCAATATGAATCTGTTTTGGATTTTTTATGACAGTGGCTAGGAGAGAAACTGATATGTACAGGTAAAATAAATTAGTTTTGAATTAAACGACACCGTGAGTGCTAATGTATTACACATATGTGCATAACTTAAGGAATAACAATTCATATCATGTGGCTTGTTGAGGAGCGGTAAAAAAGGTTAAAAATTCTACAGACATGCATAACTAGAGAGCAGAACTTCTTTTCTTGCATATCGCACAAACACTTCACATATTTTTGAATACTTCAATAAAAACTTTGCATATTCTTGCATAGGGCAATAGAAACGTTGCAGACTCTTGTGCATTTTCTTGCATATTGCAATAAAAATGTAGCATATTCTTGCATATTGCAATAAAAACTTTGCATATTCTTGCATTTTGCAATAAAAAATGTTGCATATTCTTGCTTATTGCAATAAAGGTATTGCATATTCTTGCATATAAAAACATTGCATAGTGCAATACAAAATGTTGCATGTTCTTGCATATTGCAATAAAAACATTGCATATTCTTGCATATTGCAATAAAAAATGTTGCATATTCTTGCATATAGCAATAAAACGTATTGCATATTCTTACATATTGCAATAAAAACATTGCATATTGCAATACAAAATGTTGCATTTTCTTGCATATTGTAATAAAAACTTTGCATAATCTTGCATTTTGCAATTTAAAAAATGTTTCATATTCTTGCATATTGCAATAAAAACACTGCATATTGCAATACAAAATGTTGTATTTTCTTGCATATTGTAATGAAAACTTTGCATATTCTTGCATTTTGCAATTAAAAAAATCTTGCATATTCTTGCATATTGCAATAAAACGTATTGCATATTCTTACATATTGCAATAAAAACATTGCATATTGCAATAGAAAATGTTGCATTTTCTTGTATATTGTATTAAAAACTTTGCATAATCTTGCATTTTGCAGTTAAAAAAATGTTTCATATTCTTGCATATTGCAATAAAAACATTGCATATTGCAATACAAAATGTTGTATTTTCTTGCATATTGTAATAAAAACTTTGCATATTCTTGCATTTTGCAATTAAAAAAATGTTGCATATTCTTGCATATTGCAATAAAAATGTAGCATATTCTTGCATATTGCAATAAAAACTTTGCATATTCTTGCATATTGCAATAAAAATGTAGCATATTCTTGCATATTGCAATAAAAAATGTTGCATATTCTTGCATATTGCAATAAAACGTATTGCATATTCTTACATATTGCAATAAAAATGTTGCATTTTCTTGCATATTGTAATAAAAACTTTGCATATTCTTGCATTTTGCAATTTAAAAAAATGTTGCATATTCTTGCTTATTGCAATAAAACCTATTGCATATTCTTGCATATAAAAACATTGCATATTGCAATAAAAAATGTTGCATATTCTTGCATATAGCAATAAAATGTATTGCATATTCTTACATATTGCAATAAAAACATTGCATATTGCAATAACAAATGTTGCATTTTCTTGCATATTGTAATAACAACTTTGCATATTCTTGCATTTTGCAATTTAAAAAATGTTGCATATTCTTGCATATTGCAATAAAACATTGCATATTGCAATAACAAATGTTGCATTTTCTTGCATATTGTAATAAAAACTTTGCATATTCTTGCATTTTGCAATTTAAAAAATGTTGCATGTTCTTGCATATTGCAATAAAACTGCTTAAGGCACAAAAGCAATGTTCACAGTAAAAACAGTATAAGCGAGCATAAATTTAGTTTTGTTTAGTAATAATCTATACGAGTGAGAATCAGTGGCTCGTGACTCTTTTAGCTGTTCTTGCATTAAATACAAGTAAAATCACTGTCTGCTCTGAAAAACTGCAAATTATTAGATGTTTTTCTGCAAGAACAGACACAACATCATCATAGCTGAAGCCTAAAACAAACAGCGATGTTTTTCTGTGATCTTTCTTTCCTAACGGTGATGGTGCTCGTTACAGTCGAATGCCTTCACACTTCAAAAGGTGTTGTGCCATTTAAACTCGGCATGTTTGTGTGTGTAAAAGCTCTTCTTTAACGAGTTTCTGGCAACTACTTAAGTAAAACTGCAGGGAAGTTGAACTGAAAAGAAGGTCTTCTCCAATCCCTTACTGCTTACACTAGATTTAAATCTAAAAGATCAAGCAATAATGGCAAACAAAGTATAACAAATAGTTCTGTAACAAAATCCAGACTGGCTGGCTTCTCAGGATCTTGAACCTCAAATAACGGAGGATGTTCTTTACACCAAAGTGATAAAATCAAACCCCCACAATCTGTGTTTGACGTCTGCTGGTTGTTGAACCATTAAACCGACATGCGCGAGTCTGGAAATACAGCTATTAAAACACAAGATTAGTCTACTATAGCTTGAAACCATTTCAATCCAATGCTTTTCCTTTAGCAACAAAACCATTCAAGTGTCAAACATGCAAAGAAAAACCCTGAAACCCCGATAACCGTGCTTTCATCCATAAAGAGATGCATGCACGAGTGACTGAAGCAGTTGGAAGAACACCAGCTATTGACTTCAGCTCGATGTAGAGTCTCTGACAGCTGAAACAAACGTTTAAAGGACTAACACACTTTTCTTGGGTCATTTGCAGTTTCGTCATGTGATCTGATGGAAGACGTCTCTGTTTCTAGGGGTCAGAATAATTCACACAAGTCTCAAATTACACAACAGATTTCCCTCAAACTTCTGCTATTATTTAGAGGCATTTTAGGCAACATCTTATCAAGTTAAGCACAACTATTACTAAAGCTCATAGTTATGATCAGTGATTTGAACAAACCTCTAAGCCACTGGTTCTCAAAAAGAGGGTCAGATTTCTAAGTTGACTTAAAATTATTTAAAATATGCATTAAAGTTAGCTAAAAATAAAGATATTTCTGATTTTAATTCACCCCCTCAACAACTGATTTGTCTCTGAAAAAAACAGGATTCATACGGTCTTGGACAATATAGATATATGAGGAAGATTCATTTTTAATGAAGTGATTCAAATGTTCTTAAATCTTAAAAGTTGTAAAAAGTTGTTATTCTAAGTTGTAAAAAATACACTATTTCAGTCTTCCTACTGCAAAATTTCATGTTTGATTCAATGTGTCATATGCAGTTTCTTTGCAATTATGTGTTGAATTTACTAGCAATTTCAGATTAAAAATGGTTTCTACGCCAAATTTTATTCAGTGTAGAAACTGTGAACAAACATATTTTTTAAAAACCATTATCCTTTATCCTTATCCAATAAATACAACATGAATCTGTGATTCTTGAAAAAATTAAGCTCTTAAAACTTCTGAAATTGTGATATAGAAATTATTTAATTGTTGAATTATTGAAATCTAATTATTTAATTGATGGCTGCAGCTCAGCAGTGAATATTGCATATCGCAAGACAAAAACTTTGCATATTTTTGCATATTGCAATAACAAACGTTACACTTTCTTGTATATTGCAAGACAAAAACTTTGCATATTCTTGGATATTGCAATAAAAAAAAAAAACGCTGCATCGTCCTGCATATTGCAATAATAAATTTAGCATCTTTTTGCATTTTGCAAGAAAAAAACTTTGGATATTCTTGCATATTGCGAGACAAAAACATTGCATATTCTTTACGTATTGCAAAGTTTATAGAAATTAGAAATTGGAACGTAAAAAAAATCTGATAAAATTTTTTTATCCTTTTAAAAAAAATGAAAAATGTCATGCAAATTAGAAATACCACAATGCTTTAAAAACATTCAGCTCTTAAAACGTACAAAATCGTGATATTTAATTATTTATCAGAAACTTGAAGTGTTGGCTCTTCAATATTGTTGTGAATAACGGAGGGTTTTAGAGTCATAAATGTTGAGATTCACTGCTAAACTTCAGCTCGTCTTACATCGCTTCAGAAATTAACAATGATAACTCTTGGCTTTATGGAAGATGGACTGGAGATTGTTCACAGAATCAAAGAGTTTCGCAATAGATTCGAGCGCTGACCCCACTATCAACCCCCATGAGCCCTTGCAGCTGCTCCTCACACATGCATCGCCTCAGGGGAGGCCAGGAGATATCTAAGCCACCTGGAGGAGCGACACAACCTCGACCCAGACGGCAGGGGTACGGGAAACAAACGAAGAGTTAAAGAAGAAACAGATCAGGTCTGAAGCATCGCTCGAATCCTATAGAGTGGTGAAGCTCTGCATGCTACCAACACAATTCCCTATGGCAAGAACTGAAAAAGTCAAGGCAAATTTATTTTCATTGCACAATATGCATCGCTTCAAAGCAGCTTTATAGAAAGTCACACTGTTATGTCAATAATGCCTGGGCGATATGATGAAAACAAATCAGAAAAAAATGTTTCTAGACCTTTTTTTAGCATAAGCTTGAGTGCAAATTTGGACAGTTGGTGGCGCTAGAGGGATTGAGGTAGAGACTCCAAATTTAGTGTGATTAATGTTCATTTCCCAAATTTAAGTAGACGCCATTTAAGTGACAGTGTTGAGAAATATAAGGTATGGCTTTAATTTTAATCAGTAGTTTCTCTGATTTCAGACAGAATTACTATACGGTGGTGGAGTTACCATACTGTGGTTGAATTGCTTGTGCCATAGCAAAGATTTTAGTTGAAAAATACTTGTGTCACAGTGAATATTTAGGTTGAAAATTATTTATTTCATGGTAAAGATTTTAGTTGAAAGTCATATTAAAGATTCTGGTTGAAAAATTGCTTATTTCATGGTAAAGACCTTTTTGAAAATTACTCGTATCATGGTAAAGATTTTGACTGAAACTTACTTATGGTAAAGATTTTAGTTGAAAAATACTTGTGTCATAGTGAATATTTTGGTTGAAAATTATTTATATCATGGTAAAGATTTTGATTGAAAATGACTTAATTCATGGTAAAGATTTCAGTTGAAAATTAATTATTTAATGGAAAAGATTTTAGTTTAAAATTACTTTTGTCATAGTGAATACTTAGGTTGAAAAGTACTTGTTTCATGGTAAAGATTTAGGTTGAAAATTAATTATTTAATGGTAAAGGTTTTGGTTGAAAATGACTTGTGTCTGTGAATATTTTGGTTGAAAATTAATTATTTAATGGTAAAGATTTTCATTTAAAATTACTTTTGTCATAGTGAATACTTAGGTTGAAAATGACTTAAATCATGGAATGATCTTGTTCTTATTTCCCATCTCTAAGTAATGGAAACAGGTAGCTGCTAAAAAGCCATATCTTTTGTTCTTGACGTCCAATCTAAAACCAAGATCTAGAGGAAAACCAGCTGAGTACCTCACAATCCTGAACTAATCCTGAGGTTCCAGTGGGAATGGGAGCTCCTCCTACTTTTTCATTGTGTTCAAACCAGGTAATATGGCAACCTTTGTTGAAGACGGTCCATCAGGAATGTAAATGCTGTTAGAAATGAATGGACCACATGCAGCTGGACAGGTGGAAGTGCTTATATAAACCTCTGGGCTGGAGCCATCAAAGTCATCTACACTGAAGCCTCTGGCAAAACGTCAACGATGCATGGAGACAAAACGAGAAGGCCATCACAGAAACATACAATGGCACTTCTGTCTACCGAGAGATGGACAAAAGAACTTCTTGACTCCTGTTTCTAAGAGCCAGTGTTTTCTGTGTTTTTGCAACAACAGGAACGTTCCCATGAGTTCTGTGGAACATCCCACATAAGGAGGGATTCATTGGCTATCAGTGGACAGGCCATATGGAAAATGTCATTTTTTTTACAAATGTCAGATGTAAAACCATCTCAGTGATTGAAAATATCATGCAAAGGCTCCAACACTCTTAAAAATAAAGTTTTTTTGCAGCAAAGCGAGAAAAGGACCATTTTTGGATCCCCAAAGAAGTGTACAGTTCTCAAAAGAACTTAGTGTGAAGAACATTTTGTCCAATTCCAAAGATTCCAAATGGAACCACCATTTAATGCCAATAAACCTTTATTTTAAGAGTGTAATATGGAAAAACATAAGCATAGAACCAATTTGGTTAAACGCTAGAGAGTAATAGAAAGCTGTAGATCTTTGATCAACCTCCAGAACCTAAACATGCAAGACTAATGAGCACATTTATAAAGAAACCACATCAGGACAGACCCCTAAAGTAAATATTTATGTCTCTCCCCAGTGTTTTCTTTCCATGGGGGGCTTTTACTGTAGATATACAACTTCCGAGACCAAGAAGGAGAGAAAGTGGGAGGCAGACATCTTAATATGAACTGAATAACTGCTGGATTTGTAGACTATAGAAAATGTTTAGTGATCAACAGATGACTTTTGAGAACACTTTTGCTTCTTTGGTCAATAGGACAAAGTATTTTAGCAACTACAAAACATGATCCCCAATAAGATGCTTATAGAAATGCATGAAACATCTCTTGGGGACAATTTGTACGATTTCACTTCATTCATTCATTCATACTGATAATGAACTTGTGTCGGTTTTAAACTTTATACATAATCTGTATACACTAGTTTCTTTTATTTAAATTAATTTGCCAATTATCACTGGAAATATTAGGGGACACGCGTTATAATTATGAATATGCTTAGCGCGAATAAAAAAAAAGAAAAACAACAAAGAGGAAAAACTTGAAATGCATTTTGAAAAGTTACTTACGTAAACTTTGTCGAACTTTCCTTTGAAGAAGAAGAGCGTTTGCTCCAGCTCGAGCTCTCGAACCGAATCGGTTCCAGAATCCAGAATCTGGTCGCCAAACCGGATCCCGTAATCGAAGAGCTGCTCCCGGTTCAGACACCGGACCGACACCAGCAGAGCCAGAAGCCCAACACTGCGCAGAAGAGCCATTATACAACTCTAGAAACACCACATATACGTGCGTTTATTGTCCGTCGGAGTGAACGGGGATGAGCTCTAGAGGTGCGAGAGGAGTTCATGAAGGGCGGAGTTCATGGAGGAGCCTCGGAAATCATTTACATTACTGCGGAGATTTGAACCCTCGAGACAAAAGGTGGGGTGGGGGAGTGCACTGAAGTACCCATACTAAAGTCGTTTAATTCTACACTCTAAAAAATGCTGGGTTATTTCAACCCAACTTTGGGTCAAATTTGGACTAACCCAACTTTTGGGTTAAAAATTTAATGTAAAAATTTAACCCAACAGGTGGGTTAGTCCATATTTGACCCAAAGTTGGGTTGAAACAACCCAGCATTTTTTAGAGTGTAGGTATTTTCTACGTTTAGAACATTTACAAGTGTGTCAGAGTAGGTAGGCCTATTTCTATCTGGCGCTAAAATCTTGTTCAACTGAGGAGTAATCATAGCAACAGCGGCTTCAGTTACTACGTTGACAAAAATAAGAACTATCGCCATTTATCACTTCACTATTAATTTATTTCACAACTACATAAAAATAAACGTAAGTCTTCTGTCTACGAGTATTTAACAACGGGATCGTCAAAGACTCTCTGTGAGGAAAAAGCGTAGCCTACTGTTTTTTTCGATTCGATTCGATTTTTTTCGAATATCTTAAGTACACATACTAAAGTGGTTTACGTCCACATAGCCTATATAAGTGACATTTTCTACAGTTTCAGTAACTTTATAGGTGCTTTAGAGGCAGAGCAGGTATTTTCTTTTGGCAATGAAGAGGTAAACGTAGCAACAGCAACGTTAAAATCGGACAAACATTGGCAAAAATAAAAACTGTCGCACTTTACTATGAATAAAGTATGTATCACTTTACTATGAATTTAACAACTGCGTAAGACTTAACAGCTGAATCATCAAATAGCTATATCTGACTGGGAGAAACGCTTCGAGACAGCCTACTGTTGTTAAAATAGTCTGGATTCATTGGAATACCCATAAGTTATTTGATTCCACTTCTAAGGTGCAGTTTCTACGTTTTAAAAAGCGATGGCTCGTGAATCATTAGATCAGAACTTCGGAGCGGGTTCGCAAATCTTTTGATTCAGATCAAAACTTCAGAGCGCAAATCGCGAGTCATTTGCTTCAGATCGAATCTTCGAATCGCGAACCATTTGATTCAGATCAGAACTTCAGAGCGCAAATCGGGAGTCATTTGCTTCAGATCGAATCTTCGATTCACGAGTCATATGATTCAGATCGAATCTTCGATTCGCGAGCCATTTGATTCAGATCGGAACTTCAGAGCGCAAATCGGGAGTCATTTGCTTCAGATCGAATCTTCGAATCACGAGTCATTTGATTCAGATCAGAACTTCAGAGCGCAAATCGCGAGTCATTTGCTTCAGATCGAATCTTCAAATCGCGAGCCATTTGCTTCAGATCGAATATTCGAATCACGAGTCATTTGTTTCAGATCGGAACTTCGAAGCGCGGATCGCGAATCATTTGCTTCAGATAGAATCTTCGAATCGCGAGTCATTTGCTTCAGATTGAATATTCGAATCACGAGTCATTCGTTTCAGATAGAATATTCGAATCATGAGTCATTTGTTTCAGATCAGAAATTCCTTGAGGGTTCGCGTTCGCGAATCTTTTTTTCTGATTCCTTTTTTTATTAAACAGTAGAAGGCATCAAACCATTAAGCAGCACAGTTACAAAAACAAAACAAAGGAAAAAGAATCAGACTCCTTAAAAAAATTATAGAGATGCAGTTTTCACTGATTTAGGATGAACAGAACTTCGGATAGTTTCCATGTAGGCTACTCGTCTAGATCAACTCTGAAAAAAAGAAAAGAGATTTAGAGCCAGATTTTTGTTTATGTTTGTGAAATTTAGCTAGCAGGAAACACAAATTAATAAAATTGTATTTTCCTATATTCTCTTACGAGTCGTTAAACAATCCAAAGAAAACATCTTTAAATCAGAAAGAAGAGTCACTTACAAAATGAGATCAGATGAACATTAAAAAAATCTGACTAAAATGTCTCTGTGTGAGTTCACTGACAAACAAGTGAATGAATCTTCCTCAGAAGAGACAAAAACAGCAGCTCACTTCAGTGTCTGACTAATATTATAATTATGTTCATAAGCTTTTTGTGAAATGTGCAGTAACTCATAAATCTGTTGCTTGATCTCTTCATATTTAAGGAGAGAACTATAAAAGTCAGACATCACTTGTTATGATTTTCAAGGGTGTAGAATTTAGTAGAGACGCTCTGACATGATCCTACCGATATCAGACACTACTAAATTATCCCTAGCAATAATTTTGATCAAATTATTAAATATCTGTTGTTCCCACCAATGCAATTTTACAATTAAATAAAAATAAATTTGAGTGTTCTGTCTACAAGTCGTTAACAGTTGATTAATCAAAGACTGGAACGTGACGCGACAAATAAATAAAATACGGTTTTTAAAATACTCACTGCTATATTATTTGTGCTGGATTTCACCGCTGCTTTAAACCATTTTAATGAAAACACACAAAACTCTGTCCAGATGTGAGCTGCCTCTGCCTGGGGCTTCAGTTAAGAGCCTGGGGCCCTTACTTCTGAGGGGACACTCATTTACACATGCTCATAATCACTTTACAACCTGAAGTTATTAAAGGGGTCATAGGATGCCCATTTTCCACAAGTTGAATATGATTCTTTAGGGTCTTAATGAAAAGTCTGTAACATAGTTTGGTTAAAATTTCTCAATTGTAGTGTAAAAAACACCTTTTACTCTGTCAAAAACAGCTCTTTTCAGATCAAGCCGATTTTGTAGCATTTTCCTTTAAATGTTAATGAGCTCTGCTGACTCCGCCCCTCTCTTCGGAGCCGCTCTCTGAGGGTCTGTTTACTTTAGCCGCATTCATTGTGAAACTTGCTAATTAGCACATTATTAGGAAAGGCGATTTGCAAAGATTCATTACAAAACATTATACTCACTTCTTCTGGAGGTGAAGCTGGATCATGAATGATTCGCGCGAACATAGACGCATTTATGTAGATTGGGGGCGCATTCCCTTCAGAAACAAACATAATCCACTGCGAGTTTAGCGGCTCAGATGTCAGGAGTAAATGACGACTGCTGTTCATTATTACATCCAACAACAGAACACCTCAATCTCTTAGGAGTCATTCTTGTCTACATCTGCTCCGGCGGTGAAACAATGGCGGACTGATGACAG
>NW_015551029.1:163944-168407 GCF_001515605.1 Sinocyclocheilus anshuiensis | reverse complement strand
CACATACTGCCAACACACATTTCAGTTCAAACAACTTGTAAAAGTGCATGTAGCATCCTATGACCCCTTTAAGTAACTACTCTCAGCTACAAACCCAGATTCTGAGCCTTTTACTCAGTCAGACAACTATTTCAACATTAAGAAATGAATGAAAGAATCCTTATTAAGCAGAGATTATCGGTAACACTTTATTTTAAGGTGTCCTTGTTACACGTTACATGTACTTACTATTATAATAACAATATATCATGCATAATTACATGCAAGTAACCCTAAACCAAACACTAACCATATAGTAGTAAATTAATATTACTCAGTACTTAAATGTGAAATCCAGCACTGTAACAAGGACACCTTAAAATAAAGTGTAACCAGATTATCAGTTTCCATGCGCATGTTTTACAAACGTGCTTTTCTGAAAATAATTTCTAGTGGACTGTTTGATATGATCAAGCTCTGTCATGTGTTTCTCTGCACAGGTACAATTATGACCCTGGAGCACAAAACCAGTCATAAGGGTCAATTTTTAGAAATTGATATGTATGCATCATCTGAAAGCTGAATAAATAAGCTTTCCATTGATGTATGGTTTGTCAGGATAGCACAATATTTGGCTGAGATACAACTATTTGAAAATCTGGAATCTGAGGGTGCAAAAAAATCTAAATATTGAGAAAATCATCTTTAAAGTTGTTCAAATTAAGTTCTTAGCAATGCATATTACTAATCAAAAATATTTTTTATATATTTATGGTAGGAGATTTACAAAATATCTTCATGGAACATGATCTTTACTTAATATCCTAATGATTTTTGGCACAAAAGAAAAATCAATAATTTTGACCCATACAATGTATTGTTGGCTATTGCTACAAATATACCCCAGCGACTTAACACTGCTTTTGTGCTCCAGGGTCACAAATATGTTTCACAAGCACACATCAGACAAATGAGAGAGACAGTAGAGGAATGTCCCGCACAACAACTAGTTAAAGCTAATTAAAGCTTCAATAACTGCTCTGACGCTGCATTCCAGCTGTAACATCTGCATTTACTAACAGTTATGGATCTGTTCACAGAGATCTTCACTGGCTACAACATGAAAGATGATAACAGAGCTTTTGTTAAGGTTTGCAGTCACATATTTTCACATAATCTTCTTGGTGTTTTATTATCGCCCTCTGGTGGTGACATCACTAAACCAATTACATTACATGCAAAAACAAAATAAATATACATTATGTTTTGTATAAAGAAAAGTGATCATATTTTACGACCATTAAGATTTTTTATTTAATTTTTTTTGCGTTGATCATTATGTTTAAGACAGTTACGAGTCATTCTCATCTTATTATATAATGTAATAAAAAAATATAACTGAAATTGTACAGCACTTATAGATCATGTTAATATTTTTAAACTGCTTTTATTTTTTATGGCATTTTTATGTTTTTTATTGATTTTTTTATTATTATTTTTATGACAATTATAAGTCACTCTCATCTCATTATGTAATGTAACAAAAACACAGAAATTATATAGTATATATAGATCATGGTAATATTTTTGTACTGCCTTTATTCATGCTTTTATTAATTAATTAATTCATTCATTCATTTATTGTTGATTTATTTATGCATTGATAATTTCTTATCATTATTTTCTTGAGTTATGAGTCATTCTCATCTTTTTACATAATGTAACATAAATACTGATATTAATTGTATAGTATTAATAGATCAGTAGCAGGTAGGTATAGATCAGGTAGTATTTTTTCATCTTAATGGTCCTAAAATATTTTGATGTATTATTGTACATTTTCATGATTTAATTAATTTTTTTAAATGTTTATTTTAACATTATTTGAATTGAACATTTTCATGATTTAATTAGTTTTTGTGTTTTATTTTATTTGTATTAAATATTTTTTTCAATTCGACATTTTTTATTAAATATGAGCTTTTTAAATATTTTATTCATTTTCATTTCATTTTAATTTTTAATTTTAAAAGTTCAATTTAATTTAATTTCTTTTATTTTGATTATTTTAAAAAAACTTTATTTAATGTAATTTTAAAACTTCAATTTAATTTAATTTTAAATGTTTTATTTTTAGTATATTATTCATTTTTATTTCATTTTAATTTATTTTAAAAGTTAAATTTAATATCATTTCAAGAGCTCAATTTAATTTAATTTCAAATGTTTTATTTTGATTGTTTTTTTTTAATAATTCATATAAAACAATTTTTTGAATTCGACTTTTTATCAATTATTAGCTATTCATTTTTAGTGTTTTATTTAATTTTTTTATTTTTTATTTTAAAAATTCTTTATTTTACATTTACATATTTCACATTTGTATGATGTTATATCTGGAGTCTTTCTGTGTGTGTGTGTTTGTATATATATATATATATAATAAACTATTAATTGCATTCTATTCCTGAAGAGAAATAAACCCGAACCCCTCCCAACCATTCAATTTCAATTTCAATTCAAGAGTGCTTTATTGGCATGACAAAAATTATACAGCGCTCTCTCGCTCTCTCTCTCTCTCTCTCTCTCTCTCTCTCTCCCTCTCTCCCTCTCTCTCTCTCCCTCTCTCCCTCTCTCTCTCTACTTCAGAGACTGCGTGACGGCCAACGCACTCGGACCCTTCTCCTTCTGGCTGCTCTACTGCTTCCCCGTCTGCCTGCAGTTCTTCACGCTCAGCCTCATGAACCTGTACTGCGCTCAGGTGTTTATTTGATTCAATAAATCAAAATGCAATTTAATTATATCATACTTTATTGTGCCCAAAAGGTTGACGAAAAGCTTATAATTAGTAAAATAATGAAAACGTAAATAAATTTAGTATAAAACAAATCAAAATAAAACACAAAAAATTTAAACAGATCATTTGAAAATAAAAACAAGTAAAATAAAACATTAAAAATTTATTAAATAATGAAAATGTAAAATAAATAAATAATTTTCAAATTAAACTAACTAAAAGACAAAACATGCAAACCGGTATATTATGATTCCTAATAAAAATAAAGGAACTCTTTATATTAAAATACCTACAGCTACTAATATGATTCCCTTTAATTGTCCACTAGTTAGACATTAGTCCTTTATAATTTGAGTAGAATTCTTATAAACATCTAATAAGAAAAATCCGGAGTTGAAATACACTTCATACTTTTCAGCAGGATTTTTTTTTCTAGGAATAGAGTTTATGGAACATGAATGCTGGTGCAGACAGAGAGTGATGCTGTATAATTAATATATAATATATATGCTGTATAATTGCTAAATGACTAAATGTAAATGTATAATCGTTTGTTCTGCTGGTGTTCGCACTCGTGTGATGCTCATAAACCCAGCCTTTACAGTCTTTAATTTACATTTAGTCATTAAACAGATGCTTTTATCCAAAGCAACTTACAAATGAGGACAACAGAAGCAATCAAAACCAACAAAAGAGCAATGATACGCAAGTGCTATAACAAGACTCAGTTAGCTTAACGCAGTACGTGTAGCAAGGGTTTTTTAAAATAATATAACAAATAAAAAGAAAACAGATAGAATAGAAAAAGAATAGAGCAAGCTAGTGTTAGAGGCCTTTTTGCTTTTGTTAATTGTATAATAAATACAAAGAAAACAGATAGAATACAAAAAGATTAGAAAGCTAGTGTTAGATTTTTGTTGTTGTTTTTAAGAAAACAAGCTGCAAATGAATAGAGTGCAAGTCTTTTTTTTTAAAGAATAGAATTAGAATAGAGAGTGCTAGAGTTAGAGGGTCAAATAAAGACGGAAGAGATGTGTTTTTAACCGATTCTTGAAGATGGTAGTGCTTAATTAGTGCTAATTAGTGCAAAGTACTCTCGCCTCCTTAAATCTGAGTTATTAAAATGATATTTTATCTTCTTAATAAAATTCTAATTAATAAATGAAACATAGTAACAAAAAACAAACAAAAAAAATGTAATTTAAAAGATGAAAAATTCTTAATAATAAACAACAAAATAATACAAAAAATGTAATTAATAATATTTTAAAATGTTCATTTTAAAAACATATAAAACCCATAAAAGTGTACTCTAAATAAAAACTAAATAAAAAACTTTAACTATATAAAAAAAGTGAAATTAATTTAAAATAAAAACAAACAAAATATATCATAACAAAAGTAAAAATTATTTTTTAAATAAAAACATATTGAAAAATAAATAATAAAAATGTACAATTCATTTAAAACAAAAACATTAAAATAAAACACTAAAAATGAATAAATCATAAAAATGTAAAATTTAAATAAATCATTTTATAATGAAAATAAAACACTCGCTAAAAATGAATAACATCATAAAAATGTAAAATTTAAATAAATAATTATTTTAAAATTAAAATTAAATACTTACCAAAAATGAATAAAGTCTTAAAATGTAAAATTATAACAAATACGTATATATATA
>NW_015551029.1:159742-163850 GCF_001515605.1 Sinocyclocheilus anshuiensis | reverse complement strand
TATATATATATATATAAATAAATATATACTGTACATATATAAATTAACTAATTAGTTGCACATTTTTTCTGAAATTAATTGCGATTTTAAAGTTTTTAAATATACTTTTATATTGCAATAATTTCACATTCAATCTTCAAATTAATGTTGAAACAACATAATGACAGTATATTTTTAATATTTGTTTAATGACATCTTTTTTTATGACTGAAGGCCAGTATCACTGATGTACTACTGAGGTCTCTATGAAACTCTATTGAGAGCTATTCATTTTAACATTTTAACCCATTATGTCCATAAATGTCATATTTAGCTGCCTGTGCCCTTCAGCGAGTAGAAAATATACAGTGATATTTTCAATAATTGAATAAAGTTATCAAACGCTAAATTCTAAATTAAATATAGATAAATCCTTAAAGCTACAACAGTTATTGATTTCCTCTTTTTTCTTTTGATATTTGATGAACAGAATCTCAGCAGCTGGTTATTAGGTTATTGGGCTGCTATTACTTTAAGAGCTGAACGTGATGCGGATCTGACACTGAATGCTCGTAGTTTCATTCACACTTTAATGTGAGAAGAGCTTGTGCTACGAGCACAGTATAACAGCTGACAGGAAAACTGGTTTTTACTGACATATGCCTGACAACATCTCATCTGATCGCAGTTCACTGTTGTTCTGCTGAAGCTCCTCGTCACCTCGTTACCGTTTCCGCGCTCGTTTGGATCGAAGTTGGATCACGCGTCTGAAAAGTCTCCAGTTTGATGTGCTCGTAAAGACATGCTGCACGTCTAAATAAACGCAATTCTTGTCAAGAAAAAAGAGACAGAAGCAGCACCCAAGCTACGCCCCTTTATTAAATATTTTTAATGCATTGAACTGAAAAAATTAATCGCCTGCATTCGCACGCCAATTTTGACAGCACTAATATATGAAATACTTAATGTTTACTTGCATGTCATCAGAACCTTCATCAGAGCACAGTGAACATGCAAATGTGTTTTTAAATAATATATATTTAAAGGTGACATATCATGAAAATCTACACTGTTTAGAGTCCCAGCCTCAGACGAGACAACAGAGCAGTGGATTTATTGATTTATTTACTGTATATTGCTGCTGCCACACAGATCTAAAATAAACATGAGATTTATTTCCCAGCCGTTTACCTTCACAGACATAACCCACTGTTTTTGTAACTCGTGTGTGTGTTTAACGTAAACTTGTGTGTGAATGAGAACTTAGTTTAGTACTCACATGCTGTGACAGCCGCTTTCTGTCCGTGTGCTTCGGATGTGTGCACTCAGAAAACCATATATCTGAAGTTTAAACTCATATGGTTTAAACCGCATGATTTCAGCACGATAAACATGATAATCAGAACCAAAACAGATGTTTTTAGCAGGTTCTAGCTGCTCTATTCTGGAAAAGGGGGCGGGGAGCAGCAGCTCATTTGCATTTAAAGAAACAGGCCCTAAAAACAGCTTGTTTCTGCTTCCACTCCAAATAGGCATTTTCAAAATGATATAATAAATGATCTGTGGAGTATTTTGAGCTGAAACTTCACAGACTTATATTACACATTGTAAAAAGGGGCATAATATGTCTCCTTTAAATACAAATATTTAAATATTAATTTAAAATCTTAGGGAAACAATATAAAAGAATATATACAAATATGAATAATGAAAAGAGTGTCAGGCTGAGGGTTTAGAGTGTTTAGTTAGTGATGTTTCATGTTTGTTTTGGCAGGTTTTCTTCAAGGCCAAGTCGAAGTACTCTCCTCACCTTCTCAAATATAAGTGAGTGATGAAGCTGATGTTTGAGCTTCTCTCTGTGAATCGGGCCGGTCGTGGCGCTGATGTTCTCGTGCGTCTGCAGGTTTCCTCTGAACCTGATGTTCGTCGGCGTGAGCTTGCTGTTTCTGCTGGTCAATCTGACCTGTGCTCTGCTGGTGAAGATGAGCCACGCTCAGGTCAAGAGCGTCGTTCTGGTGCGCGTCGCCATCAACGACTCGCTCTTCGTCCTTGGTGCCGTCTCGCTCGCCGTCTGCCTCTACAAGATCGCCAAGATGTCGCTCGCCAGCATTTACCTGGAGTCCAAGGTGAGAAACACACACTTCAGACATAGCTAAGAGAAATTCTGCCAGCGTTTACACTACATTAGGGTTCCCCAAACTGCACTGATGAAAAGCTAATAATTCATGAAATCATAAAAATATAAAATTAAAACAAACAATTGTATTTAATAATAATAATAATAATAGCATTCGTTTTATTATGATAATTTTAATTAGAAGAAAAATAATTAAATCGTAAAATGTCAAATTAAAACAAATAATTATTTAATAATATAACAGAAAAACAAAAATACAACAAAACTAAATAATAAAAATGTAAATGTAAAATAAATAATTGTATTTTATTAATAATAATGTTATTATAATAATTAAAAAAACAATAAAACATTAAAAAGTGAATCATAAAAATGTAAATAAAAAAACAAACGAAACAAAAATTCATAAAAATCAATTAAATCATAAAAATGTAAAATTATAACAAATAATTGTATTTAATAATAATAATAATATAATAGGTATTTTATTATAAAATTTTAATGAAAAATAAAAATTAAAAAATTAAAACGAAATCATAAAAATATCACATTAAAATCAAACAAAACATTTCAATTAATTAGAATAAATTAAAACTAATTAAACTGTAAAACTAAGATAGTTGTATTTAATAATAATAAGTAATAATTTTGTTATAATAATTTTAATAAAATCAATAAAATACTTACAAAAAATTAATTACATCATACAAATGTACCATTCTAGCAATTACAAAAAATACAAAGCACAACAATTTATCAAATCATGAAAATGTCAAATTAAAAAACAATTCTAAAATAAAAACAATCAAAATAAAACACTTACTGAAAATTACATCTTAAAGATGTGAAACTTAAATAATGTAAAAAAACAAAACACCTACTGAAAATTTCATGAAATCATAAAATAAACAAAATTTATATGAATAATTATTAAATTAAATTAAAATAAAAACTTTTTTTTTTTTGAAATAAAGCAATTACTAAAAATATGAAATATTTTACTTGTTTACTTGCATTTCATGTTTCCATTAATCGTCATGCAAATGTTGTTCAGTGGTTTGTCTGATGAATAAGTGTGTGTGTGTGTGTGTGTGTGTTTGTGTGATAAAAACATTCAAAATACAACTTACTAAAAAATATTTAAAATAATTATTAAATTAAATTACAATAAAAATATAAAATATAAAATGTAAATAATAAAATGTAAAACAAATTCAAATTAAAACGCTTACTAAAAATAGGAAATATTTTACTTGTTTACTTGGATTCATGTTGCTATTGATGGTCATCAGAAAACCGTGAACACGTTGTTAAATTATTGAAATATTAAATTTCACTTCAAGCAAATGTAAACAATGTATATATAATAATGATAAAAAGTGGTTAATCTGAGAAAAAGTTAGTGAATGTGTGTTTAACCCCGTTGTTTCTCAGGGCACGTCGGTGTGTCAGGTGACGCTGATCGGGCTGATGGTGATTGTCCTGTACGCG
The DNA here is from genome assembly GCF_001515605.1 of Sinocyclocheilus anshuiensis. NCBI lineage: Eukaryota > Metazoa > Chordata > Actinopteri > Cypriniformes > Cyprinidae > Sinocyclocheilus > Sinocyclocheilus anshuiensis. Next base: position 160,243 of record NW_015551029.1, on the reverse strand, counting down.
TCGCGCGCCTGTTATAATCTAGTGGTTCTGGCTCTGAGCAACACAGAGAGCATCAGCTCGTTCGATTACGACTAGTATAACGTGTCGGATCAGGTGCGCATCTCTCAGCTCAGCATCTCCGGACTCGCTCGCTCTGGATCAGGAATAAAGCTGCTGTTTCTCTGCTTCTGCAGGCGCATCTGCGCTCCAGTCTGGGAGACGCTGGTTACGTCGTGTTCGGCGTCATTCTGTTCGTCTGGGAGCTGCTGCCCATGTCTCTGGTGGTTTTCTTTTTCCGTGTGCGAAAACCGGCCCAGGACCGGGTGAGCCGGACTGATCTGATGAGTGTTTGCTAGAGATGTAATGATATCAAAATCTCACGATACGTGACCCTGGACCACAAAACCAGTCATAAGGGTCAATTTTTTTAAATTGAGATGTATATATCATCTGAAAGCTGAATAAATGAGCTTTCCATTGATGTATGGTTTGTTAGGATCGGACAATATTTGGCCGAGATAC
>NW_015551029.1:158733-159146 GCF_001515605.1 Sinocyclocheilus anshuiensis | reverse complement strand
AAAGGGGTTAATCTGAGAAAAAGTTAGTGAATGTGTGTTTAACCCCGTTGTTTCTCAGGGCACGTCGGTGTGTCAGGTGACGCTGATCGGGCTGATGGTGATTGTCCTGTACGCGTCGCGCGCCTGTTATAATCTAGTGGTTCTGGCTCTGAGCAACACAGAGAGCATCAGCTCGTTCGATTACGACTAGTATAACGTGTCGGATCAGGTGCGCATCTCTCAGCTCAGCATCTCCGGCTCTGGATCCTCTGGATCAGGAATAAAGCTGCTGTTTCTCTGCTTCTGCAGGCGCATCTGCGCTCCAGTGCTGGTTACGCTGGTTACGTCGTGTTCGGCGTCATTCTGTTCGTCTGGGAGCTGCTGCCCATGTCTCTGGTGGTTTTCTTTTTCCGTGTGCGAAAACCGGCCCAGGC
>NW_015551029.1:154276-158455 GCF_001515605.1 Sinocyclocheilus anshuiensis | reverse complement strand
TTTACAAAATATCTTCATGGAACATAATCTTTACTTATATCCTGATGATTATTACCATTAAAGAAAAATCGATAATTTTGACCTATACAATGTATTGTTAGCTATTGCTACAAATATACCCCAGCGACTTAACACTGCTTTTGTGCTGCAGGGTCACATTTGAAGTCCACAAAACGATATTTATTGCGATATTTAAAAAAAAAAAAGACGAATGAAGAATTGGGAAAAAATACAAAACACAACTTTAAACACCTTTAATGTTAGAATAAGAAGTTTAAATATATTTTAAAAACTACACACACCTATTGTTTCATACCGTCATGTGACCGCGATAATATCGAGATAATACCATTAGTGTTTACAGTGTGAAGAAGATCTTCGTATCTCGCTTAATACATCTGAGATTATTAGAAAGATGCCAGATCTTTTAATTCGAGATTACTGATCTCTGGCTGATTTGGTTCTTCAAATGAATTTGTGGATCTGATTAAAATATCTGGATTAAGTTTATTTATCCAAGACAGCAACATAATGACATTTTATAATTAAAACAGACACTTGACACATTTCTGGACCTTTATTAAGAAACAGCCAAGCGAACAAAACGACATAAATGTTATTATAATAGATAAATGAAATGAAACTTTTATTTTTTTTACATGATTCCCAATTATTTATATTCACGATTTCTAGTATTTGTACAGGCTTTACATTTGTTGTAATTAGCAATTCATGTAATTTTATCTTTGAAGCAGATTTGTTACGTGACAACGTTAATTAAAGTTTCTTAAGCGTCAAGATAATGTTATCTGCATCTCAACCTCCTAATACAATTACAAAGTTATTATTTTATCACAAATAAATCTTTCAGTGAGTAAAACTGGCTGTGTCTATAGAATTATAGACTACACAAATTAATGTTTCAGTTATTATTATTATAAATTACTGTCCCTGGATCAGTAGAGTGCTCTAGTAATAAAGTAGCAGTGGCCTAATCCTAGACTAAAAAGTAAGTCTGAGCTGTTTAACTGAAAGAAACTTGCACTGACTGATCTTAAAATACATCAGTGTCTTTGTTTTGTCCCAAAAAGCACACCAGTAATGTTTTTTTTCTAAGCACGTTTATTAAAATGACTTCAATGTCCTAATTGAACTATGGCCTAATCCTGGCTTAGTCTAAGCCCTGTCTGTGAAACCGGGCCATAAAATATCAATTCCACTTAAAAAGATGCGATCTAATCCTGAAATAAGCCGCTCCCGAGCAGGTTTAAGCTTAAGGATCTGTTGTCATGACAGCAACTAAGCTTCAAAGAACCAAATAATCCAAGATAAAATCAAATCATCAACAATCAAATCCAGCTGACTGAGTTAAGTGTGTTTGCTGTTTTCTAGAGCGGATCCTCCATTCCCAGCCACGTCTTCTCGAACCGGCCGTATTTCTTCGATGATCCCAGACCCTACGACAGCGACGAGGATTTAGCCTGGGCCTCCCGTCCGGTGAGCACCTCGACCAGGTAAACCTCCTGTTATAAAACAGATAACTCCGGTGCTTGATTCTGATTGGCTGAGCCGCGTTCTAAGCTGTTGTAAATTACTCTATAAACACACACCTTTGTTTACGTTTGTGTGTTGCTCGGCAACCACTTTGTTGCAACCACAACTGTTTCTGAGGAGCTACATTGTTTGGTGGAAGAATACTGTTTGTATTAATATCATCATTACACTTGATTTGCTCTGTTGTATTCTGTGAAACCTTACTACGTATATGGAATAACCGTTTTATAAAAGCAATAACCCCCGTGAAGCCGTGGTTTACAGTGAATTTATAACAGCTAAGGGCTGTTGTTAGGCACGACGCGAAGCGGAGCCCGTTTTTGGGGCTTATTGCTTTAACCTAAACCTACAAACATTAGAAACCATAACTGAAATAAAGCAGAAATATCATGCAAGATAAAAAAAACTTGAATTTAAAAAAACTTAAATTGGAAATGTTGTCTTGAAAACAGAATGAAATTAAATTGCTAAAACTAAAACTGAAATCAAAATGAACTAAATATAATAATAATTTAGTAATCATTTAATTATAAAAATGAATAAAAACAATAAAACACTTAGAAAATTAATTAAATATTTAAAAAAAATGCAACACTAAAAATGTAATTAAATCATAAAAACTAAATTAAAATTAATAATAAAAAACAAAAATATATTAAAAAAATAAAAATAACTAATTAACCCTAAAAGGGGCGACGTATCCTGATGGATACAAACATTTGAGAAGCAGTGAAAGCGTAGGTTTTATTTCTTGGTTTCGTGTTGAAAGGTTGTTTGTTGTGAATATTTAGATGAGGTGACTTCTTTGTTTAGCTATATAGATCAAATTTGGTCTAGTTCACATATTTACACACGTTGGATGGGACTTACCTGTTTAAAAAGCTGTTGTTCAGCATTAGCTTATTAGGTTCACATTGAAATTTTATAAACTAAATGCTTATATTTTTTGTAATCTGTCTCTAAATGTTTGTATCTCAGGGAATACGTCGCCCTTTTAGGGGTTTAATCAATAGAGTTTGGGTGGAAAATCTCACAGGACCCACAATTTTTGTGATATCAACTTCAAATTTGGAACATAACTTGGTTAGACATATGGCTTTGATTTTATAGCAATTTTAGAGTGCAACATATTTGATAAAATATTTATTTTATATAAAATAAAAACAATTAGTATAATAATAATTGTAAAATTATCAAATAAACTAAAATAAAAACACTTAAAGAAAGAAATAATCAGTTTCCCTGCATGTCATTTAACTGAGATCAGAAAGCCATATATTTCATACTATTTTATTACCCTAAAATCATATGGGTTCTTTTCCAGAATATTTCAGTAAATATGTAAATAAATATAAAAACATATTTGAAAGCAGCTTCAGAAGGTTGAGGAGCACTGGACTGACAGGTTAAATTGATATGAGCTGATTTGGTCTGATTTTTCCGTTCAGTCTGTCGGCGGATGGCTTTGACTGGAGCAGCCGCAGCTTCCAGGTCCATCTGGGAGGAGACGAGCCGCGGTCGTCATCGGCAACGGCGGGACTGAGCCGCTAAAGATGTACAGCTCTGGAAATGAGAAACGCACTGCACTTTAAACCCCCCCCCCCCCAAATTTATTTGCATTTATTTTAGTTGTTAATTGAACTTTTTATTTTATTATATTTGCATTTGTATTTTTATTTGCATTTATTTTATTTCTTAATTGCATTTTTATTTATTATTTTATTTGCATTTGTATTATTTTATTTTACAATATTTTTTATTTTATTATTTGCATTATTTTTATTTTATTTTTTCATTTGCATTGCATTGCACACTGCACAATAGAACAAATGCATTAGTGCAAACCCTGGAGTTTCATTGAGCCTCATTTATAAAGCGTGCGTACGCACAGATTTGATCTTAGAGTCGTTTACAAGGCAGAAAGCTGAAAACATTCAGTTGATTTCACATCTGAAAGAGATGTGTTTTCTGTGCATACGTTCATTCTATGAATCACATGTACACATATTTGAGAGATGATCGTAAGATCAAATTTAGGATGGTTTCTGTGCAACATTTTATAAACGAGGCCCATGCATACTGCACACAATACACTGTAGAAATAATGCAATTATGTTAGTAAAGATTCTGATCACAGACTCTGTTTATATTCACACGATCACGTTTGCATTGTGATTCCAACACAGTAGTTACTGTCAGGATTATGAAATAATGTGCAAGGCATGAATTTGTTACTTTGAGTATTTATCCTTAGCTGCTGAAAACAGTGTAATTGGTCCACTAAGGTTGAAGCACACTTAAAAATGACACCAATGTCTTTAAATATATTTAAGATAAACACTATGTTATTTCACTGATCACGTGATTCTCATTTGTTCTTTTGTAATGAGGATGATGTTTGTGACGACCTACTAAAATAAATTATTTGCTGTTAAATTAAGAGTAATGTGCTTCTTACTAACGAGGACAAGAACCGAATGACAAAAATCTGGAAAAAATTAAATAAAAAAATAATTCTGAAAAAAAAAATAAAAAAAAAAATAATAAATAAATAAAAAAATCATTTACCAAAAAAGTTTTATATATATAAAACATTTTATATATATATATATATATATATATAGG
>NW_015551029.1:140481-153741 GCF_001515605.1 Sinocyclocheilus anshuiensis | reverse complement strand
TAGGAGCTGATATATTTTTTATTTACATTATTTATAATAAACAAATACAAATGCAAATATAATAAAATTATAATTAAGAACTTAAATAAATGCAAATAAAAACAAATGCCAATAAAATAAAAAATAAAAAATAAAATAACATTTACAAATATTAAAAAAATGTAAATAAAATAAAAATAAAACAAATCATAAAAAAATGAAATTTAAATAATTGAATTTACATCAAATATATTACAAAAAAAAATCAAAATGAAAACATTTACTAACAAAAAAAACTATATTGTATACATTTGTAAAAATTTTATATATATATATATATATGTGCATATACACACACACACACACACATGTATAGTTTTTATATTTCTATTATTTATAGTTTTTCACAAACGAAATGATTTGCTGTTAAAATAAAACGAACATGGTTCTTACTAACAAGAACATGAACTGAAAACAAGACGACAAAAATCTGTGAGACAACCAGACATATTTATTCCCGTTTAAATAAATATTCTTGACACGAACACACAATACAATTCATGGTTTAATCACGGCCTGAAAATGTTCAAAATCACGTCAGAAAGACAGAGAGGAGCTTCAAACCGCATGTAAATGCATATCATCATATCATTTGTGCAGATAATTACACTGCTTTGAATCCTGAAGGTGTGAGGATGTGCAATGTGTGATCCGATCGAGTCGATGAGACTGAAGCTCAGATCAGAGCCGAAGCCGTATTTACAGTATTGTTCTGTCATTCAGAAATATTAAGGCAGACGCTGATGAAAGCATGCAGCGCTCGACACACAAACACACACCGATAGCTGCTCTTCATCTCAACTCCAGCTCAACTATTCCTCCAGAATTAGCGGATCATGAAAACGGCAGAAAACTGAATCCAGTGGAAGACACTCGCAGCTAAATACAGCACTGATCAGACGCATATTCAGCTCTCTAAAGTGTTGATGAGGAGTTCTTCATAGAAACAGAGACGTGTTGAAAACCTGTGAAACTAAAACAGCCGATGAGATCAATCAGGAGATATTTTAAGCCTGCGCTGAAATATAAATATAATCATTTAAAACTTTACAGATGTGGGTGATATGTCACTGGGGATAAATATTTATATATATTTTTATATATATATAAAATTGTAATGAAATTTTTTTTTATCGTTTTTACCCATATAATATTTATTTTAGGTTTATTTTTGCTCTGCATGTTTCTTTTCTGCATTGAATCTCTGTCTGTCGTTAAACATGTATCTGGACTAAATGGAGGAATATTATTGCTTGTTATCTGTTGCGTAAATGTGTAACAATAAGCTACTTTTCCTTCTTTCAAGCTTACAAAATTAATTTCTATGGTCTTATAAAGAGAAAAGCCTTCAATGTAAATGAGGAATGTCTTTAAAAGACACACACACACTAAGTTGCTTTGGATAAAAGCGTCTGCTAAATGACTAAATGTAAAATAAATAAATAAATAAAATAAAATAAAAAATAAAATAAAAAAATATATATATATACATACACACACACACATTTTTATTACTCATTTCATTAATTACAATAATAATGTTTAACGAAAATACAGATGCAATTCCTTCTCCACAATAAAACCTTATTGTGTGGGTATTACTTTTGAGTTGTAGTTTGAGTACAGTGTATATAATATCACTACAGATCTATATATATATATATATATATATATATATATATATATATAAAAATAAAGCCTAAAGTCCTTACAGTAATGAAAAAAATAGTTTTCATTTGCTTTACGCAAAATATAATTACTTGTGACTTTTAGTGTGAAATGTGACCTGGATATGTTCTTATTTACGGGATTCACCTGATTACTAACAAATAAACAATGAAATGACTGTTGTCAGCAGGAACAGACACGTCCATTCACAACAAACATTCACACAAACCGAAGAGAAGGAAGGGAAAAAAAGGCAGCGCTACGTAACAAACCGCAGTCAAATCTGACAGAAACGACTGAGGAGAGGTGAAGAATCACAGTCAGAGTGACTCTGCAGTGTTTGAGATGTGGTCTGCAGTCCCTGAGGCTAGTGCTGCTGCCACCTGCTGCTCTGGAGCCGTTACCTCTGATCCTTCAGCAGAGTCCGGAAGTTGTGCAGCTCTTTTATACTGGTGGACAGTCTGCAGAGAGAGACAGACACATTCTCCATTCATTCTTTACTAATAGGGATTTATAAAAAGTCTTCATTGAAGTGTCATAAGCCGTAAACCAAAACAGCCAGCTATGAGCGGAGTAACGGTAAATGTGACGAAAACGGGTAGAAGCTACAAGATTGTTAACAGCTTTAATGAGGAAAAGAACTACAGTCCCATGATGCATTTAGAACGACATAATCAAAATGACAAAAACCAAAATATAAATAAGTAGCGCACATCCCACAGACCCACACAGGGCTCAGGTGCAGGACAAAAAAAGTCAAACTACAGCAAAAATACAAACGTATCGTCCGCACACGGATATAACTGCTCCATAAGAGTTATTTATTGCAACGTTTCGACCATCAGGTCTTCGTCAGGCACAAAATTTGTTTGGACAATACGTTTGCATTTTTGCTATAATCAAAATTACAACCACAATTAAAAAACAAAACTGTTTTATATATATATATATGTAATGTATAAAACAATATATATTAAGCTTATTGAAAAATATGCATATACTCTACACACACTCAAACACACATATATGATATTATAATATAGATATGTATATTTATATATACATTTTTTTATTTAATAATAAAATGTTTTATTTTAATTTTATTGTTCTTAATTACTTTTATAATTATATTGTTTATACTTAATTTTATTCTTATATATATATATATATATATATATATATATATATGTATTCCTAATATTGTTTATACTTATTTTTATTCTTATATATATATATATATATATATATATATATATATGTATTCCTATAGGTAAAAAAACATATGAATGCATAAAAGAATTCTTGCAGATAATTTTAATAGTCCTGCAGAGTGACTATTAATGAATTTATCTAAACTTCAATATTGCAAAAAAAAAATTACAAAGAGTATATAATATTTTTTAGAATTATGTTAGTTAGAATTATTTTATTCATATATACAAATAAAAAAATGATTATATATATAATGTCATTTGTAGTGTTTCATGGGAGTGGGCGGAGCTCTTTTGGCACATTTTGCATGCCACAACTCTGATTGGTGGAATTTTCTGCTAAGCATCATGGGTAATGTAGTTTTTCACCACAAATTTAGTTGTTAAACAATCATTTTGAACATACGTTGAAATAATGCAAACTGATGTCGATCAGCAACCTCAGAGCTCACTAAAGCAATAAGCCCCGTGAAGCCGTGGTTTACACTGAATTTATAACAGCTAAGGGACGTTGTTAGGCACAACGCGAAGCAGTTATAAATTCACTGTAAAGCACGGCTTCACGGGGCTTATTGCTTTTATAAAACGGTTATTCCATATACGTAGTAAGGTTTCACAAAATAAAACAGAGCAAATAAAGTGTAATGATGATATTAATAAAAACAGTATTCTTCCACCAAACAATGTAGCTTCTCAGAAACAGTTGTGGTTGCAACAAAGTGGTTGCCGAGCAACACACAAACGTAAACAAAGGTGTGTGTTTGTAGAGTAATTTACAACAGCTTTGAACACGGCTCAGCCAATCAGAATCAAGCACCGGAACTATCTGTTTTATAAAGTACAGTGAACGTGCGTGTAATAATCTGTCTTCATAGCGGTTCATCCTGATGCAGTAACTCTGACCTGGCGAATCCGTTGAGCAGAGCCACGATCTCCTGCCGCGTGAGCTGGAAGCCTTTGGACGGACTGTTTTCTGGAAGCTTCTTGATCTCTTTCTCGGAGAACAGGATCCTGAGGGCCGTTCCTAGACCCTGAGTCTGACGAGACAGCAGCGGTTCATTCCCATCTCACATCCAAACGCTTCAATGTCAAATAAAGCCTTGTTATTTTACCTGTAACGTTCCCCAGAGCCGGCATTTACTGCAGCCGACACAGTCCATGATACGAGAGATGTTCTTGAAATGAAGCCTGAACTCCTCCTGAACAAAGACAAGAAGGTTAAAGACTGTTTCAAATCAACATTTATGCTGTATCTTTCATCAATTGCGCTTTTGTCATATAAACATTCGTCACCAAGCCAATTCAATCATCATTAATAAAATCAAATCCAAATTCACATTTATTTCACTGTACAGATTTTGGAGCACAAAACCAGTCACAAGGGTCCATTTTTGGAAATTGAGATTTATGCATCTGAATGCATCATTTGTGCATTTTATTTATGCATCTGAAAGCTGAATAAATAAGCTTTCCATTGATGTATGGTTTGTTAGGATAGGACAATATTTGGCCGAGATACAACTATTTGAAAATCTGGAATCTGAGGGTGCAAAAAAATCTAAATATTGAGAAAATCATCTTTAAAGTTGTCCAAATGAAGTTCTTAGCAATGCATATTACTAATCAAAAATTAAGTTTTGATATATTTACGGTAGGACATTTACAAAATATCTTCATGGAACATGATCTTTACTTAATATCCTAATGATTTTTGGCATAAAAGAAAAATGGATAATTTTGATCCAATACAATGTATTTTTGGCTATTGCTACAAAGATGACTGCTTTTGTGCTCCAGGCTCACATCTGGTGTTTTTCTGCAGGTTTAATGAAGGTACATTTTTAAGACCAAATAAAGAAAACTAAAGGTATAAATGGAACACAATACATCAATATGTTCTTGCATTAGCAACACTTCAGAGACTGAAAATACAACTTTCAACTGCTCCAAACCACTAGAATATATCCTAGAAATATATTTTACCGTACTTTCGGATCACACCGCAAACGTGTTTTTCCTCAGTATTTCTGTCTTGTTTTCTAGTGAAATGTCTAAAGATTCTTAAATCAAGATACATTTACTAAAGAAACAAAATGACCGAAGATAAGATGTTTTATTTTAGGAGAAACTGATGAAAATGAAGTGAGTTTATGATTAAAACATGAACAAATATCTGCTGACGGGTTAATAAAAATCATCTTAACTCAAAGGAAAACAAGTTTTTATACTAACTGGCAGATATTTGTCCTTGTTTTAATCATAAACTCGCTTCATTTTGTTCAATTTCTCAAAAATCAAGACTTCATGTGTTTGTTTTGCATCTCCAGTTATTGTATCTTGATTTAAAGATGTTCAGATATTTGTGCTGGAAAACAGCGATATTCATATTTTTTGCAATGCATGCAACACTTAATGCCATGATTTTACAAATACTTTTTGCACCTTTTTACCTTTCACCTTTAAAAGTCGAATTACGACTTTTTAAGATCTGCAAAAACCCTGCATTACAGAAGTATAATGGGATGTTTATGCTTTAATTTACTAGTTTCTAGTTAATCTAGTAAAACACAAAGTGCAAAGTCGTGAACAAATGATTGCATTTCTTAATGAAGCATTGCAAATGTGTGCACATTTTTTAACGTCGTTGAGTTTAGAAGTTTAGAAGGCTTCTTTTGCAATATGAATATGCAAATGAGCATGCATGCAAATCAACGGTCAATATGCAAACTGCATAACCGTAAAACTGCACTGGTGTGAATATACTGATATGCATCCAGTCAAATCATAACAGGCACCCGCAGATGACATAAAATAAAGTTTAGACTGAAACTAACCCGCGTTCCCCAGATGAGGGTTTCTGTTCTGTAAAGCGGCCCAGAATGCATCTGTCACGCTCAACTCACCTTGAGTGTCTTCGACTCTATTTTATGGCCCGCAAACATGGAGCTCTCGTCAAAGTGCATGGGGAACGCTCTGCACAAACAACACAAATAACATCCATTAACCTGCTCTCAATCAGCCAAGACTGTAAAATCTTACTGCTCATTTTAATAGTACTGCAGTGTGATTATTAATACATTTAATGAAGCACATAATGTTTCTTAATCAAAATTAGCTCATTCTCCTCAAACTAAAATCATAAGAATCATCCTCACTGTCTATACTAACAGCATTTATATATTTAAATATTTAATTTAATTACCCCCCACCCCCCTTTTTTTTTGGAATAGTTATTCTGGAGGAAAATATGAGCTCATAAAACTGTGTATAATAATTATACATTAGAATTTTTTTTAAGTTAATGCAATAATGTCATGTCATTGTAACAACAAAAACAAAACCCTGAAAAAAAAATCTAATACATTTAATTATTAAATATTGTATCATGAAACAAATACTAATTATTGACAAATAACATCAGGTTAAGTCTATTAACCTTTTTCCAATCAATCACGATTTTGAGGGGAAAAAATATATGAATGCATAAAATAAATCTTGCCATTTCTGGAGGTATAATTTATTTTTATTTATTTAAGTATTTATTTAATTTAATTTTATTTTTTTTAATGAATTAATAAATAAATATCAATTTAATTAGGGTAAGTGATGACAGAATATATATATATATATATATATATATGTATGTTTTTTTTTGTTTTCTTGAATTTTTGTTTGGGGATATGAGCTAAAAAAAACTGTATAATAAGTATAAATTAGATAGATGTTTACTTTTTTAAGCTAATGTTATAAAATCAATGTAATAAAAAAATGGGAAAAAACATGATAAAAAAACAAATACATTAAGTTATAAAAAATATTCACAGTATCATGAAATATATATGTATTACTGACATAATATAAGTCTATCAATCAATCTATTTAATTAATTAAGATTTTAAGTAAAAAAGGAATGTATAAAATAATATACAATAACAGTCCTGAAAGTCATATACACCTAGGATGCCTCGGGGGTAGGCATGGGCCGGTATGAGATTCTGATGGTATGATAACCTTAGATAAAAATATCACGGTTTCACGTTATTGCGATTACAGCTCTAAAATATGTTATTTTTAAATGTCTGGGTAAAAAAAACAACTTTTTTTTCCACTGAACACATTTTATTTTTAAGAAACATATAGAACATTTTGGAACAGTAAACATGTCAGGCTAAATAATTAGAATAAATAATTAAATTCTTCTTAATTAAATGCAGTCACTTAAGTGAGCCTAAACCTGCAGCTCAATAATCAAAACAATTTCTGTAAAAAATAAAATAAAAAAATTACCTTCAGCCATCCTACACACAGCTGACTCCGCTCGCACCAACCGGAGGAGGAGGGGTCATGTGACTCGCTATGCTCTTCGCTAAACACAACTGAGGGAGTCCTGCACTTTCCGTCTTTGACGACACGTAAAAAAACTGCGCATACCGCAGGAACGGTATAACGGGAAATTTTAGTGGTTTTGAAACCGTGACTTTTCCAAACCGCGGTATACCTTGAAACAGGTTATCGTCCCATGACTACTCGGCGGTGCGTAAAACGCAGCCTAATTTTCATTTTTGGGTGAACTAACCCTTTTAAGACTGGTTTTGTGCTCCAGGGTCACATATGTAATTAATTTTTAAATGCTAAAACTATTGACTGTATCATGATAGTGTGTCTGGTGATAACACTCACTTAGTCTCGTTGAGGACCTGCAGCAGCAGCTCTTTGGTGCTCGAGTCCTCCTGAGAGTTTCCCGTGTACAGGTTGATGAAGGAGCGCTCGAAGTACGGAGTCACTTTAGACAGCGCCCGCAGCTCGATCAGGTAAAGGAAGTACAGGTTCTTAAGCCGGCGCGTTCCCTCACCCTTAGTCTCGGCCGGGTCGAAGCGCTGCCTGAACTCATGCAGGTTTGGACCCCAGACCGACTTTCCCCAGCCCTCTGGAGAAAACACTCGTTACACATGACTACAGGGAGCACAGTTTGAGCACAACACGTCACTATAACGGAACACACAGAACAGCACGGGGCATGCTCCACACGCAATTTCTTTTAAAGATATTTGATTTACAAGCAAATATAAATATATCACTTTCACGGACTTTTACATTAACTGTTCCCTCCTGCTGGAATGACCTGCACAACTCAATCCGAATAGTCCTCTTCAAGAATCTGCTAAAAACACATCTCTTCCATCTTTATTTGATCCTCTAACTCTAGCACTCTCTATTCTAATTCTATTTTATCTATTAGTTTTTTTTAATAAAAAAAAACACTTGACCCTCTATTACTTGCACTATTCTATTTCTATTCTATCTACTTGTTTTCTTTGTGTGTATATATATATTGATAGATATTGATATTATATATATATATATATATATATATATATATACACACATGCGTATACACACTACCGCTCAAAAGATTGGGATCAGTAAGACTTGTAATGTTTTTAAAGGAGTTTCTTCTGCTCATCAAGGCTGCATTTATTTGATCAAAAATACAGAAAAAACAGTAATCTTGCAAAATGTTATTATTATAATATAAAATAATGGTTTCTATTTTAATATCCTTTAAAATGTAATTTATTTCTGTGATGCAAAAGCTGAATTTTCATCAGCATCATTTCTATTTTAAAGGAATGCTGTTCTTTTTACTTTATTGGAAACTGCGATACTTTTTTCAGGATTCTTTGATGAATAAAAAGTTAAAAAGAACAGCATTTAAAAGTATAAATCTTTTATAAATCTGCTAAATGAGTAAATGTAGAAATGTAATTACATGCTCATTTGTAGCTACTTTAAGGTATTTTTAAAAATATTTTTTATTACCTTATATGTCCAAAACTGTAATTTGTTTACACACAAAAAATTATTTTTTAACATCTTGTTGCAACATTTTACAAAAATCAAGATTGAATATATTTGGTCAAAATCCCATGTTATAAAAGATGAAGTGCAATGCAGGTTATTTAAGACAATATTAGCTGATTAGACGGCAATGCTGAGCTAAAATGCTAAATGTTTGCCCTCTCTCTCTCTCTCTCTCTTCTTCACCGTTCACACATCTCTGACCTCAAATACATCAAATATTACCCTTTTAGACAGTTTTTGAAGTAAAGAGTAAAGAAAACACTATGCAAAACCCTTGTAAGATCACAAGTACCCTTGTAAAAGACTTTCTCATTGGATCCAAGCAAATCTCACAGGTGGCCTGTTTTGATCTCAAAAAAGTGAGGTGTTAGTGAAAGCTGATGAGTTTGCATCTGTGTGTTTACCGTCCAGCAGGTATTCAGCGCACAGGTGGATGTTGATGCTGCTGTGGAGGCCAGAGATCAGACGATAGAAAACACGCTTCTCCAAACACAAACCTACAGCGCATCAACACACAGTAAACCAACACACTTTTCTAAAGCATTAACAATGAGCTTCACACAATACAAACTAGTTCTTTTAAATAATGAAAACATATATATATATATATATATATATATATATATTTATATATAAAAATCATTATAAAAAAGTATTTTTTAACTATAAACTGTAAGGTATAATGTAGTTTTTAAATGCATTTAAAAAAAATATATATATATATTATGTTTTTTTCTTGAGTACAGTTTTATTATTTAATATGAGCTCATAAAACTGTGTATAATAATTATACATTAGAATTTTTTTTTTTAATTGTTTAGGTTAAAATCATATGCAAAAAAAAAACGCCCACATTAACCCTTTCCATTAAAATGAATAATATACACAGAATTATTATATTATTGTTTATAAATAAAAATATAATAACAATAAATAAAATACTATAAATATAATGCATACTTTGTTATGTTTCAAATGTATTTAAATAAAAATGTATATAATTTTTTTTATAATATTTATTTTGGGGGGAAATATGAGCTCATAAAACTGTGTATAATAATTATACATTAGAAAAAGTCATATGCATATTTAATAAATAAGAATGGCAACAAACAGGAAATAAAAAAAACTTTTTCTGCCAAAATGAATAATTAAATTTGACACAAAAACATTATTATTATTATTAATAATAATTGTAACAATAATACTAATAAATTAAAAGTACTATGACTATACGTTTAAACTACCTTTAAACTTGAAGTAAATAATTTACTTTGACTTATTATTATAAATATTTAATTACATTTTTTTCCTTCACAATAGATCATTTAAATTTAACATATATGTAGACATTTATGTTGAATGTATCCATATAAAAACAAATAAATAGATATTAGTTTCTAACGTAGGAACTTCTTGTCTCCACTATCAGTGTTGAACAAACACAGTCTAACCTCAGCCTGGGTAATTATATTAGCAAATCAACATATCAAAATAACTCGCATTATCCACAACTCTTGAGCATTTTCAATGCAGAGCACAAAAATACTTAAAACAAATAATGAGGACATCTCTCAGTTTCAGGAGGAAGTGTGTCAAGCCTCATTCATGAAACACGAGCAGAACGAATTTGTGCAAGTCATTTGTACAACTATTAATATGCAAATGAATGCATCTGTGTTTTCATCATATTTACACTGTAAATAATCACTCACCTTCCATCCATTTGTAAAACCCTTCACCTGTGAGAAACAAACAAAGTCTGCTTTAACAAAAGCCCTTCTGCACTGACCTGAGACCAGTTTCACTGCAGAAGCATCATGTATTATTTGTGCAAATATTAACTCACCGTCATCATCACCTGAGAGGAGAGACAGAGAAAAGAGTTTAGGTTACATACAAGCTCATCAAATATACAAGAATAAATCTTAAAAAAAAAAAAAAAAGTGTCATATTTCCACAGAAAAACAAAAGAAAATGTAAAAATAGTATATTTTATATAAAGGAAATGAAGCCTAAATTGGGGCTGCTAGGATTTTTACTTTTTTAAATTCATTATTCATGAATTGTGATACATATTATTATACACACGTATAATATAACATACATATAATTTTATATTTTTTTTCAAATAATTATGGAATTTCATTTTTTTTTTCTCCTTAGTTTTTTTCTGGTTACTTACAAAGATATTTTTTTTAAATAATTTTCGATTTTTTTATATTATGAAATGTTATAATTTTACAAAAAATATACATATTTCTTATTTGATCTAATAATTGGTTATTTGTTCTGATTACATACAGCTGAAAATGTGCATGCCTAAAAGGGTAAGGGTAAAAAATAAGAAATGACATTTTACAAAACGAGGAATGAAGACTATTAGCAGCATTCAGATTTTCTACATTGCAACATTCATTTCATGAGAATTAAGCACAGTTTTCTCGTATGGGTCAAAATTATAAATTTTTCTTTTATGCCAAAAATCATTAGGATATTAAGTAAAGATCATGTTCCATGAAGATATTTTGTAAAATTCCTACCATAAATATATCAAAACTTAATTTTTGATTAGTAATATGCATTGCTAAGAACTTCATTTGAACAACTTTAAAGATGATTTTCTCAATATTTAGATTTTTTTGCACCCTCAGATTCCAGATTTTCAAATAGTTGTATCTCAGCCAAATATTGTCCTATCCTAACAAACCATACATCAATGGAAAGCTTATTTATTCAGCTTTCAGATGATGCATAAACCTCAATTTCGAAAAATTTATCCTTATGACTGGTTTTGTGCTCCAGGGTCACAAATTAATTACATGCGTTTTCATGAGATTCACTCACAGCAGTGTAATTGAACTCTGAAAAACTGAGTAAATGTTGAAAACGCACCACGACTGGGAGCCAAAGGGTTGAGAGGACGATACACCGATCTTGGCCTGAAAAACAAATCAAGCCATTGAGAATAATGATGAGTTTCCGAGCAGCATGTGATTGTCTGTGTGTGTGATTGTGTCTCACTTGAAGCAGTTTTCCTCATAGATGCTGTTCCACACTCTCCAGGCCGACGGTCCTTTATATCCGGTGTATCGCTCCGGGTTCAGTAGCAGATCCACGTACTCTGCATCAGGAGACATCTCATCTGCACACACACGACACCGGCGTTAACACTCGTCTGTTATTCATCTCCAGACACAGCCAATTCATTCTGCCTCTCAGATACCACAGTGACATGATTTTGCCAATAAAGACAGAATTGTATACAAATAAGTACATAAATTATATTAATTTAATGTAAAAAATATAAGGTAAAATAAAGCAATTCTGAGAAAAATGCAATGGTGATTTAAAATGTGATTTAAAAAAGAAAAAGAAAAAAATCCCGGTTTGCTGTGCTTGTCTGTAGAGCTGCACAATTTGGCCAAAATTTTGTTATATCATCATCAATTTATTATTATATTTTATATTTAAATTACAAATATTATTATTAGACTAGGGATGCACAATTCTGCCAAAATGTTACTATATCAATATGGCTATAAAATAATAATAATAAAAATAATAATAATATTGTGTTTTGTAATCCTGTACAAAATTACAAAGCATTTGCATTAATAATAATAATTATTATTATTATGCCATTGTTATTATTATTATTTATTATTAGTATTAATAGCTTTTTATTACAAAATACAAAATATTAAAATTACAAACTAAAAACAAAAGAAATATTAGACTAGGGCTGCACAATTTCATCAAAATGTTATTATATATTAAATTACATGATATACCTAGACATTTATTATTATTTTTATTAATATTATTATTATAATTATATAAAAAATTTAATTTACTAAATAAAAACAAAATAAGAAATATAAATAATAAAATGACAACAAAATATTTAAGAAAACTAATAATTTGACTATACATTATATCTGTAATTACAATAATATTTATGTATTAATTTCTTTGCTTTTCATACATTAAACAGCTCTTAACACGTGTAAATTAACTCAGAGCCACACTTCACTGTGAAACACACAGTGCATATATATATTTAATTAAATCCCAGCCTTTGTGATTGGATAATAGCACTAAAGCCATTTTTTGAATTTGGTTTCATTTTATTTTAGTTTATCATGCAGCCCTACTGTATATAGAGTTATAAAACACAACGTCCTATAAATAAGCATCACAGATCTACTGATAGCAGATCAAACTGAACCTGAAACTAACAGTTAGACAGTAAACAACCACTTCCGCTTCTTAGACTCAGTGATGTTTTCCTGTGCAAACTCACCGTCTAACCCGCAGAAGTGATCCTGAGCATCGTCATGATGAGCCCAGTCTGCAAACGCCTCTTTAGTCTGATTACTGCAGCACAGAGACGGAAACTGACATGTTTTAATGCATTTCTGAGCAGTGAAGTGTGTGTGTGTGTGTGTGTGTGAGAGAGTGTGAGTGAGCGTGTGTG
>NW_015551029.1:132063-140333 GCF_001515605.1 Sinocyclocheilus anshuiensis | reverse complement strand
GTGCGTTTGTGAGTGGGGAAGTGTGTGTGTGTGTGTGTGTGTGTGTGAGTGAGTGTGTGCCTGTGTGTGTGAGTGAGTGAGGGAGTGTGTGAGTGAGTGAGTGATTGAGTGATTGAGTGTGTGTGTGTGAGAGTGAGTGTGAGTGAGTGAGTGTGAGTGCGTGCGTGTACGTGTGTGTTAGTGTGTGTGCGTGTGAGAGTGTGAGTGCGTGTGTGTGTGTGTGAGAGTGAGTGAGTGAGTGCGTGCGTGAGTGCGTGCGTGCGTGCGTGAGTGCGTGCGTGCGTGCGTGAGTGCGTGCGTGCGTGCGTGAGTGCGTGCGTGCGTGCGTGAGTGCGTGCGTGCGTGCGTGAGTGCGTGCGTGCGTGCGTGAGTGCGTGCGTGCGTGCGTGAGTGCGTGCGTGCGTGCGTGAGTGCGTGCGTGCGTGCGTGAGTGCGTGCGTGCGTGCGTGAGTGCGTGCGTGCGTGCGTGAGTGCGTGCGTGCGTGCGTGAGTGCGTGCGTGCGTGCGTGAGTGCGTGCGTGCGTGCGTGAGTGCGTGCGTGCGTGCGTGAGTGCGTGCGTGCGTGCGTGAGTGCGTGCGTGCGTGCGTGAGTGCGTGCGTGCGTGCGTGAGTGCGTGCGTGCGTGCGTGAGTGCGTGCGTGCGTGCGTGAGTGCGTGCGTGCGTGCGTGAGTGCGTGCGTGCGTGCGTGAGTGCGTGCGTGCGTGCGTGAGTGCGTGCGTGCGTGCGTGAGTGCGTGCGTGCGTGCGTGAGTGCGTGCGTGCGTGCGTGAGTGCGTGCGTGCGTGCGTGAGTGCGTGCGTGCGTGCGTGAGTGCGTGCGTGCGTGCGTGAGTGCGTGCGTGCGTGCGTGAGTGCGTGCGTGCGTGCGTGAGTGCGTGCGTGCGTGCGTGAGTGCGTGCGTGCGTGCGTGAGTGCGTGCGTGCGTGCGTGAGTGCGTGCGTGCGTGCGTGAGTGCGTGCGTGCGTGCGTGAGTGCGTGCGTGCGTGCGTGAGTGCGTGCGTGCGTGCGTGAGTGCGTGCGTGCGTGCGTGAGTGCGTGCGTGCGTGCGTGAGTGCGTGCGTGCGTGCGTGAGTGCGTGCGTGCGTGCGTGAGTGCGTGCGTGCGTGCGTGAGTGCGTGCGTGCGTGCGTGAGTGCGTGCGTGCGTGCGTGAGTGCGTGCGTGCGTGCGTGAGTGCGTGCGTGCGTGCGTGAGTGCGTGCGTGCGTGCGTGAGTGCGTGCGTGCGTGCGTGAGTGCGTGCGTGCGTGCGTGAGTGCGTGCGTGCGTGCGTGAGTGCGTGCGTGCGTGCGTGAGTGCGTGCGTGCGTGCGTGAGTGCGTGCGTGCGTGCGTGAGTGCGTGCGTGCGTGCGTGAGTGCGTGCGTGCGTGCGTGAGTGCGTGCGTGCGTGCGTGAGTGCGTGCGTGCGTGCGTGAGTGCGTGCGTGCGTGCGTGAGTGCGTGCGTGCGTGCGTGAGTGCGTGCGTGCGTGCGTGAGTGCGTGCGTGCGTGCGTGAGTGCGTGCGTGCGTGCGTGAGTGCGTGCGTGCGTGCGTGAGTGCGTGCGTGCGTGCGTGAGTGCGTGCGTGCGTGCGTGAGTGCGTGCGTGCGTGCGTGAGTGCGTGCGTGCGTGCGTGAGTGCGTGCGTGCGTGCGTGAGTGCGTGCGTGCGTGCGTGAGTGCGTGCGTGCGTGCGTGAGTGCGTGCGTGCGTGCGTGAGTGCGTGCGTGCGTGCGTGAGTGCGTGCGTGCGTGCGTGAGTGCGTGCGTGCGTGCGTGAGTGCGTGCGTGCGTGCGTGAGTGCGTGCGTGCGTGCGTGAGTGCGTGCGTGCGTGCGTGAGTGCGTGCGTGCGTGCGTGAGTGCGTGCGTGCGTGCGTGAGTGCGTGCGTGCGTGCGTGAGTGCGTGCGTGCGTGCGTGAGTGCGTGCGTGCGTGCGTGAGTGCGTGCGTGCGTGCGTGAGTGCGTGCGTGCGTGCGTGAGTGCGTGCGTGCGTGCGTGAGTGCGTGCGTGCGTGCGTGAGTGCGTGCGTGCGTGCGTGAGTGCGTGCGTGCGTGCGTGAGTGCGTGCGTGCGTGCGTGAGTGCGTGCGTGCGTGCGTGAGTGCGTGCGTGCGTGCGTGAGTGCGTGCGTGCGTGCGTGAGTGCGTGCGTGCGTGCGTGAGTGCGTGCGTGCGTGCGTGAGTGCGTGCGTGCGTGCGTGAGTGCGTGCGTGCGTGCGTGAGTGCGTGCGTGCGTGCGTGAGTGCGTGCGTGCGTGCGTGAGTGCGTGCGTGCGTGCGTGAGTGCGTGCGTGCGTGCGTGAGTGCGTGCGTGCGTGCGTGAGTGCGTGCGTGCGTGCGTGAGTGCGTGCGTGCGTGCGTGAGTGCGTGCGTGCGTGCGTGAGTGCGTGCGTGCGTGCGTGAGTGCGTGCGTGCGTGCGTGAGTGCGTGCGTGCGTGCGTGAGTGCGTGCGTGCGTGCGTGAGTGCGTGCGTGCGTGCGTGAGTGCGTGCGTGCGTGCGTGAGTGCGTGCGTGCGTGCGTGAGTGCGTGCGTGCGTGCGTGAGTGCGTGCGTGCGTGCGTGAGTGCGTGCGTGCGTGCGTGAGTGCGTGCGTGCGTGCGTGAGTGCGTGCGTGCGTGCGTGAGTGCGTGCGTGCGTGCGTGAGTGCGTGCGTGCGTGCGTGAGTGCGTGCGTGCGTGCGTGAGTGCGTGCGTGCGTGCGTGAGTGCGTGCGTGCGTGCGTGAGTGCGTGCGTGCGTGCGTGAGTGCGTGCGTGCGTGCGTGAGTGCGTGCGTGCGTGCGTGAGTGCGTGCGTGCGTGCGTGAGTGCGTGCGTGCGTGCGTGAGTGCGTGCGTGCGTGCGTGAGTGCGTGCGTGCGTGCGTGAGTGCGTGCGTGCGTGCGTGAGTGCGTGCGTGCGTGCGTGAGTGCGTGCGTGCGTGCGTGAGTGCGTGCGTGCGTGCGTGAGTGCGTGCGTGCGTGCGTGAGTGCGTGCGTGCGTGCGTGAGTGCGTGCGTGCGTGCGTGAGTGCGTGCGTGCGTGCGTGAGTGCGTGCGTGCGTGCGTGAGTGCGTGCGTGCGTGCGTGAGTGCGTGCGTGCGTGCGTGAGTGCGTGCGTGCGTGCGTGAGTGCGTGCGTGCGTGCGTGAGTGCGTGCGTGCGTGCGTGAGTGCGTGCGTGCGTGCGTGAGTGCGTGCGTGCGTGCGTGAGTGCGTGCGTGCGTGCGTGAGTGCGTGCGTGCGTGCGTGAGTGCGTGCGTGCGTGCGTGAGTGCGTGCGTGCGTGCGTGAGTGCGTGCGTGCGTGCGTGAGTGCGTGCGTGCGTGCGTGAGTGCGTGCGTGCGTGCGTGAGTGCGTGCGTGCGTGCGTGAGTGCGTGCGTGCGTGCGTGAGTGCGTGCGTGCGTGCGTGAGTGCGTGCGTGCGTGCGTGAGTGCGTGCGTGCGTGCGTGAGTGCGTGCGTGCGTGCGTGAGTGCGTGCGTGCGTGCGTGAGTGCGTGCGTGCGTGCGTGAGTGCGTGCGTGCGTGCGTGAGTGCGTGCGTGCGTGCGTGAGTGCGTGCGTGCGTGCGTGAGTGCGTGCGTGCGTGCGTGAGTGCGTGCGTGCGTGCGTGAGTGCGTGCGTGCGTGCGTGAGTGCGTGCGTGCGTGCGTGAGTGCGTGCGTGCGTGCGTGAGTGCGTGCGTGCGTGCGTGAGTGCGTGCGTGCGTGCGTGAGTGCGTGCGTGCGTGCGTGAGTGCGTGCGTGCGTGCGTGAGTGCGTGCGTGCGTGCGTGAGTGCGTGCGTGCGTGCGTGAGTGCGTGCGTGCGTGCGTGAGTGCGTGCGTGCGTGCGTGAGTGCGTGCGTGCGTGCGTGAGTGCGTGCGTGCGTGCGTGAGTGCGTGCGTGCGTGCGTGAGTGCGTGCGTGCGTGCGTGAGTGCGTGCGTGCGTGCGTGAGTGCGTGCGTGCGTGCGTGAGTGCGTGCGTGCGTGCGTGAGTGCGTGCGTGCGTGCGTGAGTGCGTGCGTGCGTGCGTGAGTGCGTGCGTGCGTGCGTGAGTGCGTGCGTGCGTGCGTGAGTGCGTGCGTGCGTGCGTGAGTGCGTGAGTGAGTGAGTGAGTGAGTGCGTGAGTGAGTGCGTGAGTGAGTCTGTATTTGTGTGTGTGTGTGTTTTACCTCAGTGT
This sequence comes from Sinocyclocheilus anshuiensis, assembly GCF_001515605.1. Classification (NCBI taxonomy): domain Eukaryota; kingdom Metazoa; phylum Chordata; class Actinopteri; order Cypriniformes; family Cyprinidae; genus Sinocyclocheilus; species Sinocyclocheilus anshuiensis. The sequence continues at coordinate 136,238 of NW_015551029.1, read as the reverse complement.
GCTGTTCACGGCTCCCAGTTCATGAGCCTGTTCACACTCTCTTGCATCACTGATGCTGCCGGCGGCCTGAGAAAACTAGCAGAGAACAAGACAACACCGATCAACATACTGCATGCGAAAGATTAAATATGTGTAATGTACACAAGTACTACTGTGTTTGCTTTAGAGGAAAACTGAATGCACCATATCAAATGTCAACCTTTTTAATAGTAAGGGACAAATATTAACTGATTGTGGGCCGTGGGCCAAAAGTAAATATTGCAAAACAGATAACTCCTTTTTAACAATTTTCAAAAATAATTTGTTTTCATTGTGCCTTCCAATTATTCTCAATCAAACTGTAGTTGGGTTATTTTGATTAGGTAAAAAATAACAAAAAAGTACAGCTAACTAACACAATAAAAACATAACATAATAAAAAACACAATTTTTGAAAATTTGAAAAAACTGAGTTCTGTTTTTGCAAATAAACTCTTCCTATATATATATAGTAAAATATAAAATGTACAGCTCAAAATGTACATATATATATATATTTTTTTTTTTTTTTTCACCATTTCATCATTAGGAAAAATATGAAGATTGTTTGTTTATTTATTTATGTATGTATGTATTTATTTATTTAATTCAATTTTAATTATTTGTTACAATTTTACAAATACATTTTAATTTTTTTATCAAATTCAAAAACTTTTTTTTTTTTGCATTTTAATGCAAAAACAAAAATAATGTTATAACAAATTTTTATGTTTTCCCCTCTATTTTCCCCTTCTCTAGTGACAATTTCAAGGTTAAATTTCAGCAAAAATCAAGCACACTAACTACAACAATACAAAATAAAAACAAAAATAAAATAGAAACATAAACATTAAATAAACATAACACCAATTGATATGTAAATCAACACATATCAGATATTTAAAAAAACAGCAGATAAAACATGACACTATTAGAAATGACTAAATATGTTTATTGCAAATGTTTACTTTCTTTAGAGGAAACTATAGTAAAACTGAATGTTTTCAAGGAATCAAAATTCAGCAATTAAACGAGATGAAAACCACGTGAAATTAATTTATTAACAACCCTTTCTGGCTTATTATAAAGTCCAGGTATATCAGATGAACATACGTGACTGTAAACAGGTTTCTCGTGTTGTTACAGCGCCGTGTGTTTCCTCTCCAGATGTGTCTGAGGTCGTCTATCTCACAGCTCAGTAAAAATAACCCGTTCATCTGCTATCAGACTCTCTGAGTGCTGACTCAAGCTTACTCGCTCTATTACACAAACAAACACTGAGCGCCCGCGCTTCACACAGCTGAGCAAACACCGCAAAACCTTGCACAAAAAACCTAATCCAACCGAACACAAAACGCTCCTAAACGCAAACACGTATCAGTCTCTTACCTTGTTATAGTTGCCAGACTTAATTCCTACAGGAACTTTACTCTGGAAGAAAAAATCTCGTTTTGATCAATAACAGCTGGAGGAAATAGTCATGCTGTATGCATGAAAAAGAATTGCAAGAAATGAGCTTTTTTGGGAGAGTCAAATTAAAACAAATGAGCCAAGCGTGTTGAACTCTGACCTCTGGGCACGGCTCTACGTGACAGTCTTTGATCGAGCATTGGCCCTCATCAGGCCAGAACGGACACGGACGCTTCAGATTCACCTGTGGAGAAAAATACATTGAGTTTCTGTGGCCAGAATACTTCTTAGTTGGATAAGACAACAGTGAACTTATGAGAATATGAAAAATCTAGCATATGATATCAATAATACAAAATTAAAATATATTAACATTTATATATGAATATATATTTATATTTATAAATATATTTATATTTATACATTTATATTAATAAATATATATTTATATATTAATATATATTTATATTAATAAATATATTTATATGTTAATATATATTTAAATATATTTATATATTAATAATATTAACATAAATTTAAATATATAGTAAAACGTATAAATATTACTACAATAACATTTCATTTTAAATTATTTATATTAATATTATAAGTATTCAGAATAATTAAAATAAAATAAAATAAGACAAAAATAATTTTATTTAATATCTTTTAGAATAGATTGTATATTTTAAATTATTTACATTTATATTATAATAAAATGTAAATTGATTAAATATCATACATGTAAATATAAATAAACATAAACAACAGTAGTGTTCTTAAATAAAAATGTTTCGAAATATTAAAATAGATTATAAATTAAAATATATGAAATTAAATTATGTTAACTAATTACATAATAATAAATCACATAAAATAAAAATAAATATATTAATATAATATAATATAAATAATATAAAATACAATACGGAATAAATATTATTAAATTATTATTCTTAGCATTGAGCAAAATGGCTTTTAAAAAAAAAAGTATAACATGAAACTAAAAATAAATATATTTTGTTAATAAATTCCATTATAATAAATCATATAAAACAACAATAAATATGTTAATATATTAATAATAAACATTATTTTGCTATTATTTTAGCATGGAGTAAAATGGCTAAAAAAAAGTATAAACATTAATAGATAATAATAACAGCAACAATGTTAAAAGGATAGAAAAACATACTTTTTTGACTGAACTGAAAGTTTTGTGCATACATCTTTATCAGTAACATTTAACATCATATCTAAACAGCTGGCTGGATATCCAAGGCTTCGTTTGAGAAATCAGTCCTCTTCGACATCAAGCCACGTTCATGACCGCGAATACATATTCTGTGAGGTTTACACAGCAACATAAATTCACCTTGTAGTATCGGAAGAAGTCTCTCTCTACCAGCTTGCGAATGTGAGGGTCAATTTTGAAGTTGTTGAAGACGTCAATGCTCTCGATGTCACAGAAGCAGTCGTCCAAGTCACCGGTTAACTGCAGAAAACAGAGCAGATCTCTAATTCACAGGAATAATAATAATAATAATAATAACAACAGTTATCACACTTTTGATAAAAGCCCCAAAAACATTTCCATCCATTTAGTTTCTCATGTGAAATAAACCGTATGTTGCTTTATTACTGATCGGGTGTTTGAAACGGACCTCAAGTTAATAATTAAAGCGGATCAAATCAGCACAAGCCTGTAAAGCCTATACGTAATTAAATTAAATAATAAATAACTTAAAAAAAAATATTACAATTAAAATATTACTTTAAAATAACTTAAAAATAAATAAAAATTTAAATTCAAATAAAAATAACTTAAAATACAGACAAAACCAAGCAGCTAAATAAATAAATTCAAATAATAAATAACTTTTAAATAACTTCAAACTTAAAAACAAAAATATGTTAATTTATTTATATATATGTTAATTTGTTATTTAATTAATTAATTAATTTATTTATATGTTAAATATATTAATTTATTTTTTAAATACAGAATACACCAAGCAGCAAATAATAATAATAATAGTCATTATATATATATAAAAATAAAACTACTTAATTTGGTAATGTTAGTTATAAATAGCACACACACGACTTCTGACCTGCTTTGAATGTAAAAGTCCAAAAAGTCCCAAAGCAAACAGAGACGCCTCCCCAAAACTGCATCTGTTTCCATACATGCCTTTACAAACGCAAACCCTGCTTTAAGTTAAAGTGTTGAGCGGTTTCTAGCAGCTGTCATCCCTGATGCAGGACTGGGATCACAAACCGCTTGAGATGAGCTGTCAAAACTTTACTAACTACCGCGTGGAAATACAGCCGCGTCGCTCCGCCTCCAAACAAAGACACGTCACACGCGACGCGCTGTAGTTCTTCACTGGCGCGCATAGCGCTGTAGCCAACGGTGGAGGGAACGATTCAAGACTACAAAACCCATAATCCCGCTGACGTCAGCGCATCAAGCGGACCAATGGGACAACAACACGCTGAATAACAGACGGTTTTCTTTCCTGCGTATTTTAAATTTCTGTCAATTTATACCGTATACTTTCTTTCCTTTATTATTCGTTTAAATTAAGTAAACTGAACATTTTTAATTATATGTTCTATATCAATGTGCTTCATTGTGTCAAATTATTTTAAACTTGAATATAACGCTTAGAATAAAAAACAAATGCATAAAATGTGAAAAAAAAACAAATACGAATAAGTACAAATTAGTAATTAAATAAACG
>NW_015551029.1:122063-127063 GCF_001515605.1 Sinocyclocheilus anshuiensis | reverse complement strand
GAAGTCTGCGCACACCATGTACAACAGCACAAGTTGAAATTTAAGGCAGAAGAGTCCACTATGTGTCAATATGCACAGTTGTGTTGAACTCCTTCATCTGCGCTCATCCACAGTTGAGTATATTTTGGCCTTGTCTCAAATGGCACACTTCATGTGCACTTGCATCCCTGTGGACTTTCAGTGGATGCCACATGCTTGTGTCTGTTAAATCCACGAGACCGCAGGGTGTCGTGTTCATCATTTTAGCTTTCTGATGAGCACTATGCGCCCTCGATGCGAGTCAAAACAGCATACATCACAAAAGTGTGGACTCAGGAAAAAAAAGTTCAGGAAAAAGTGTTCGAGACAGAAAATGAAGTACCTCAAATGCATGCCTTTCCGTTTAAAATATGTTAAACATAACATAATTGTTGTGTATAATATATAAAAATTATATTTGTTTTACATTATAATTCTTATCTGAAACAACATACAGAACTACCAAATTTCACTATAAGTTGATTGCATCATATAATAATTGCTGTTAATAGTGTTCATCGTCTGTTTGATTACGTCTTTAATTGATTTTATTGATTGATTGTACATTAACTGACAGTCACCACTGATAAGCTACCACTAAATATATTATAGAAACATATATTGTACAGCTGCTTTGAAACGATTTGTATCGTAAAAGGCACTATACAAATAAACATGAATTGAAAATAGTATAATTTGTAGTAACTGTTAAGTTATGATTTAGTACAGTTAATGTGCAGTAACCTGAACAAGTGCAGAAGACAGCATGAGAGACTGGGGAATGTGAAAATATCATATCAATATAAATGCATCCTTTGAACCAATAAAAACCTGTATAAAACACCTTTCAGAGATTTGACTGAATCCTGATTCTTGTCTGATCATATAGTGCTTTCTCTAAAGACACCACGGTTCAGGTTATTTTCTGTCATGGAATCACTATAGAGTAAATAAAAATAAATAGTTTTGATTCAGGCTTGTTGACTACCTTCACTGGTGAATTTTTGATTTAAATTTTTTTTTTTGACAGATGCTTTCATCCTTCAGTACGTCATTGTACTGTGGACTATTCCTTATTCCACAAAAATGCTTCTATGTTTTACATGAATTACGTAAGTGTAACAGCTTTTTACTTTTTACATGACTGTTTTATCAGGTTAAGAAATATATTACTGAGCCAGACCAGCCTAAAATTGGAGAAAACTTTTAAACTTTTGTCATCCTAACAACAACAAACAGAGCGCTGCGTAATGGAGTGCAAATAAGAGTTTCAAATAACTTTTGTGTTTGACAGAATAAAATCACAGTACACAGGGTTATATAAATGTATGGGAGCTACCGACACCAAGACAGATTCCTTGTGTGTGTTATAATTTTGTGATGCATAGAGTCTAATGAGGTGCTTATGCCTGGAATTGAGGACCTATTCAGATGTTCCAAATATTGTTATACTAATTTTGTGATGCATGGAGTCTAATGAGGTGCTTGGGTCTCTATCCCTAGTTGTTTTTTTTTTTAATAATTAATAAATATCAGTAACTTTGAGAAGTTTCAACTCACACTTTTTAAAAATATTGTATTTATATATTTTTTGTGGTGTTTCTGACTCTTTTGGGATGGGACATTGAATATGTTCTTCACCTGTAAAGCTAAATAAAATTTTGTAATATGCTATCTAAATTCACTTCAATGGAAGAGACTTTTATTATTTATTATTTTATATATTTTTTTATTTATACTTGTTATTTAATCAAAGGAAAGTTAAAGAAAAAGCACATAGAGAAACAGATTCAATTTCCCATGAAGGACATTTCCAGGCAATAAAGCTGTTTCTGATTCTGATTTTTGGAGGAACAGTAAGTTTTCGTCTGTCCTGTGACGTATATTTTGAAATTAGCATGCGCTTCCGGGACTTTTATTTTGAAATCCTCGCGGTTGAGCGTCTGCAGTGAGAGTGTAGAGGCTAGCTGTGTGTCATGACAGGAGAGGATTTAACATTCCTGTGATCGGGTAAAATCTGTGATTAAAGTGATTTATAACATTAAGAGTGATTATGCGATGATATCGATATAAAGAAGGAAAGCGAATGATATAAATCAGATATTTATGATTAGATATCATGTGTCCGCTGCGCTAAAGCTAAAAGCTTATGTCACCTCTGCAAACATTTGACAGTTAAGCTAACGTTAACGTAGTTTTTGAATTACCAGAGAGCAAATTAATCGTGTCTTTATGGAGTTAACGTAAATAAATATAAATTTTAACAGGGTAGAGTTTATAAAATGTAGTTTTTAAATACATCTCGCTACTTTCTAATCTCCTCTTCTGCTTTATACTCGTGATAAGATGATATAAACATCGTGTTTTGATTTAATTTCTCTCTGAGGACACCAGATTTCGCTGGCTTTAAGACGCTTTTTAGCACATTTCTGTATGAATAATCATCATGAGTTACTTTCACTTTTGTATTCCTGTGTGACAGGGATTTTTGTAACATTTACTGTGTGCCGTCATGGAAAAAACACGGTACTGAATGTTTACCATATTTATATACCGTGGTATTTACATGGTACTTTAAAGAATACAATACAAAAGCAATAAGTATTGCTTTTTATTTCTCCTCTTTCCTATTGTTTCGCTTCTGTTTCAGTTTGTATAACCATTTCTTACTATGTGTAAGTAAGTAGTTGTTTTTTAGTATGTGTGTTTGGCAGTGTTATTTTTTGGGATTACTGATAAACTACTGTCATTTGATTTGTATTATTTGTATTTGTTATTTATTTTAATTTTAGTTACATTATGTCTGAATTTATTATGTCTATAGGTCTTTTATTAAGTTTTTAGTTTTATCTAATTTGAGTTATTTTAATACTTCAACAAACTAAATGGAAATGAAATAATATATATATTGAATTTATAAATGTGTATGTACATATACAGTATATTAAATATTTAAAAAAAAAAAGTATTTTTTATTATTTATTTAATTTCAGGTTTATTATTATTATTATTATTAATACTTTTTTTTTTTTAGTACTTCAACTTAACCTAAACAAAAATAAGACATGCTGACTTGGCAACTAGCTGAAATAAAATAATTTTTAAAAATATTCTTATTTCAGACCGTGTTTCTTCTATGTCATGTGATGAAAATGTTTTGCATGGATTTAGTTTTAGTTTCAGTTACCGATAATAACCCTGTTCCTGATCTCATCGGATTCTCATCGATGTTTCTCTGAAATATTCTCCACGCAGGTGTGGAAATGGAGCAGTCAGATCCTTCTCCATTAAAGCGTTTTGTTCAGGCCAAAAAGAAGATCGGCGAGGTTTTTGAGCAGCTTTTAGTTTACGTTCAGGAGGGAACGGAGTTTGTAAAAGGTTTGAAAATATCCCACAGATGCTCCATAGACTTGCATTAGAAAAGTTGCATGGATAAGTACTGTAGTGTTGATAGTTGCATGGATAAGTACTGTAGTGTTGATAGTTGCATGTGTTTTGTTTACTGTTTTGTCTCAACAGAAACCTGTAATAATGAGTCATTGGAGAATATTGCAAACAAGACACAGCTGGATGAGATCGAGGCGTACACGAGCCACCTCTTCAAAATTAAAGAGGTTTTATCTCGCAATCACATGAAGGTGGCCTTTTTCGGCAGGTGGGTTTTGTGTTTGACCACAAGTTGCATTAAAGAAGCGTTTCACTTCCGTAAATGTAATAAACGTGCGCTGTTTGTTACAGAACAAGCAATGGTAAAAGCACGGTTGTCAATGCGATGCTGCGTGACCGTGTGCTTCCCAGCGGCATCGGCCACACCACTAACTGCTTCCTCAGTGTGGAGGGCACGGATGAAGACAAGGCCTTTCTGAAGACCGAAGGGTCCGAGGAGGAGAAAAGCATCAAGGTGCGGACAAGTGCATGCTTTCTCTCAGAATTTGCTTGAATAGGGCCCTATGATTTCTGGAAAACACGAATACAGTGAACATTAGGGATATGCCGATATCAAATTTTCATGTTGCGATTAATTGCTAATGCTTTTATCACAGTATGCGGTATTATCACGGTATTAGAATTTAGTTTAAAAAAAGTGCTGTCATAATACAGTATAACTGAATTACTGAACATTTAAATGCAATAAAGCAATACTGAAAAATGTATAAAATTAAAAGTTTTACACAGATTAAAGTGCAAAAGAACTATAAAGACCAATAAATTTGAGTTATTTTAATACTTCAACAAACTAAATGGAAATGAAATAATATATATATTGAATTTATAAATGTGTATGTACATATACAGTATATATGTATGTGTGTTTGGCTTAGTGTTATGTTAGAATCATTATACTCTTATACCTTTTGTTCTTTAATATTTTGAATTGTTTTTGCTTTATTTTGTTGTTTTTCATTTAAATGTTAAGTTTAGAAATGTTGTTGTATACATTTGTCATTTTTATTTAATCTCTTTATTTTTAAAATGTGTATAAGTAGTATTTATAATGTTTTAGCTTTTAGTTTTGGATCTGTTTTTTGTTGTTTTAATACTACAATTGATTGCTTCTGTTGTCCTCATTTGTAAGTGGCTTTGGATAAAAGCGTCTGATAAATGACTAAATAAATAAAGAATAAATAAAGAATACACGGCTAGTATAATTGCACATGTCCCAAAAATTGGTAATGCTATGACTTTTTGTTGTTAATGAAAGGAGTTTCCAGATTTATTAACCTCGAAAATAAATATATTGTTTTATTTGCAGTTTTCGACTCTGATGTGAAGGTCTTGAAGATAAGAGTGAGCAAATTTAATTTATAAATAAAATAATGAGAATCCATAATAACATCTCCTGAACTTGTCTCCTTTAGTGATTAATTTTATATTTTTTGCGACTTAAGTTTTAGTATAATTTGAGTTTTTTTTTTTATATATATATAATTTAAGTTTTAGTAATTTTGATGTTTTTTTTAATCATTTTTATTTATTTATTG
>NW_015551029.1:111730-118260 GCF_001515605.1 Sinocyclocheilus anshuiensis | reverse complement strand
TTTAAGTATTTGGCGCTGTGATGAACATCTGAATGGCTGTTTAAATCATTTAAACATGATTCAGAAACAGAAAGTAGTGCAGCTGCTTTGTTTACAGGGTTTCCGGGGTAACTGCTGAATTTAAATGAATTATTATTATTATTATTTCTGCAGTTTAGCGCCATCTGCTGTCAGAGAGTGAAAGTGCGCTCAAATCCAGAGCGTCTCTCACATGTTCCGCCATGTGCTTCTCGTCCATGCTTGTTTACGTCAGAGTGCGCACGCGTCTTTCACAGCATACAGCGGTGTTGTGCATTTTGACCAGTTGGTGGGTAAAGTATTCTTAAAATGCATTCAAAATTCTGAATAATTTGTAATATATAATTATTCACGGTATTTAGAAGTGCCCACGATAACAATATCGTGCATATTAATTACCGTGATATATCGCATTACCGAATACCGGCACAAGTCTAGTGAACATACATAAAAAGTAGGGCTGTAAAATGAATTAAATTGCAATATGGACTACTGTCTGTGAATATTAAAGCACAAAGAGATTGATATATGAAGTCTTTGTGTTCTGATACACACAGAAAGACAAAGATCTTCAGTGCAACCTGCCAAAATAAAGGTTCGGCTTAACTTGAATAAATGATGACAGAAATACATTACTGTTGCACAGTAGATTGAACTTCTCAAAGTAATAATAATAGTAGAAATAATACCATTTATTAAACATTTTGACAGAAATACCATTATACAGTGATTTTAGAGGCCTTTCTCATTGGGAATGTTTAATTATTAAATTAAAAGTTTAATGAAATCAATTGATAATTTAAATTTAGTTAAGCAATTATCATTAACATGGAATCCAGAAAAAATGAAAACACAGACCTGGGCATAAAATACGAACAAACAAACCAACAATAAATAAACAAACAAACAAACTTATCAAAGTTTGATTTCGATGACCCCTTTTATTGTAAAAGTTTAAATCAATTATTAAATTGCAAAAGCTGATCATGAAATCAATTAAAAAGATATACTTTTTATGTAATTAAGACATTAAGACGGAATACAGGAACATTAAAATGCATAGAATTAAAGGGGTCATATGATGCGATTTCAAGTTTTCCTTTCTTAGAGGACCTACAATAATGTACAGTATTTGAAAAATAATGTGTTTTTTGAACATTAAAGCATGTCAACATATTCTGTTACACCAAATACACAAAATAATGATCTTTAAAAAAGCATCATATGACCCCTTTAAGGAAAAAATAAAAGTTTGAAAATGAAGAAAAAAATCTCAAAGTTTGATTTCAAATGCCCCCCTGAATGTAAAATTATGTCAAAGTTTTATGAAATCAATTAATGAAATATACTTTCTGGTTAAAACAGGCGCAAGTGTTAAAATGGCAAAAATAATAGTGTCTTTAGTCATAAAAGTACTTTTTTTCTGCAGACGGTGAATCAGTTGGCTCACGCACTACATATGGATGAGAGTCTGGATGCCGGCTCTCTGGTCAAAGTGTTCTGGCCCAAAACAAAGTGTGCTCTGCTCAGAGATGACCTGGTTCTGGTGGACAGGTACACTTCAGTCCCACGAAAAGCCACGTTTGTATGTTTAACATGTAGTAAATTCATCTGAAGATCCACCCATAATTACAATCCTAGTGTTATCAAGCTGTCAGCAGTGACACATCCTGAATATAATTGATTATAATCAGGTGACTGACTTATTATTTTAGTAGAAATACACTACCGTTGAAAAGTTTGGGATCTGCATAAAAAAAAAAAAAGAAGCATTTTCTGCTCACTAAGGATACATTTATTTGATCAAAAATACAGTAAAATTGTGAAATATTATTACAATTCAAAATAACGTTTCTATGTGAATATCTGTTAAACTATAATTTATTTCTGTGATGCAGCGCTGTATTTTCAGCATCATTACTCCAGTCTTCAGTGCCACATGATCTTCAGAAATCATTCTAATATGCTGATCTGCTGCTTTCTGATTATTATCAATGTTAAACTGCCCAATATTTCTGTGGAAACTGTGATACATTTTATTTTTCAGGATCCTTTGATGAATAGAAAGTTCAAAAGAACAGCATTTATTTAAATAGAAATATTTTGCAACATTATGCATGTCTTTACTGTCACTTTTGATCAATTAAATGCATCCCTGATGAAGAAAAATGTGATTGACTCCAACCTTTTGAAGTATCGTGTATATTTTTGTGATGTTTTCTTTCAGTCCTGGCACTGACGTCACCACACAGCTGGACAGCTGGATCAAAAAGTTCTGTGAGGACGCGGATGTGTTTGTGTTGGTGGCCAACTCTGAATCTACTCTAATGAACACGGTGAGTCGTTAGCATGCAGTGCGTAAAGCGTGAGAAATTAACACTGCATTATGAGCAGTCCAACATTAGTCAGACCGGTCTGGAGCAGCTGTGAAGTGTTTATAGTGTGCTAATATGGGAAAGTATGCGCGCAGGAGGGGTTGCTCAGAGTTTGTTTGCGTGCCGTTCAGAAGAATGCAGCGCTGCGTTTAGACTGAACTCTGCTCGTACCCACATGCATGCTATCCCAGGACGCTTTGGTGGATTTCAGGGCCGCTCTCTAAAGGGCAGATAAACACCCCGTTATAAATCATCAGAACTTTTCTCCATGGAAAAACATGACAAAACCAAACTAGCTTTTTGTATTTATTGTCTTATAATGGGATGGGAAAATAATAAATTGTATTGGAATGGAATTCCAGCCGAAGTTGCACGGAGTGTGTATACTGTGCACAGTCTGCAAATTTTCTGCATGCATTAAATACCTAATGCATTTTCCAAAATGTGCGATATACAACACAGATTATTCGCCTGTTTTTATGATTTCATGATGACATATGCTCCACATTTCTTTCTTTTTATATATTTTGTTTTACATAGAAATAAAGCTAAAGTGGTTGGAAACACTGTTTGACATTGAGAATGGAACATAGTTAGGTCATGTGACAACAATGTTACAGTGTATTGCTTGAAATATTTATTGTTGCATAATGTATTCATATGCAGGGATTTAATGGATTAAATGAAATGTATAAAATTATATCTTGGAATGTTGCTGTAAATACTAGAGGTCGACTGATAGTGGATTTTGCCGATACCGATAGCTAGGTTGGACCACACTGGCCGATACCGATTAATTAACCGATTGTTTTAAAATTGATACTGAACAAAAACTAAAATAGTGCTTTATTAACAAAAACAGTACTGAACCATACTAGTAGTAGTAGTAAAAATAATAATAATAGTAATAGTAAATGTTGAAATTAACACCCTCTAACAAGGAACAATACTTACACAGCTTTCATTAATCTTAATGCTACAAATGGACTCTTATTTTAAAGTGTTGCCACTTAATTTCAACTGATCATGCTTAAAGATGCACATCTTTAAATATATACACAAAGGCTATAGCATTAAAATGATATACATATGATTATTGTATGTATACTCTCAGACTTGAACTTCTTCTATTCTTGAACACTTGATGATTATCTAATCAAAATAAAAGCGCAGCGCTGAGTCTAGGAGAACTCACCGGTATCACACACACTCCGGACGCGTCGCGTTCAACTCGAGCAGCGATCTAAAACAGTTTATTTCATCACCAAACGGACACAAGTTTACTTCAAGAATGAACCATTTGGCATGGATGAGTTTATAGTTCGGCGTTTAAAAAAACGGAGCAAACGGAAAGAGAAAGCGCGATCTATATTAGCAGCAGGATTTTCTGTCGGCTGCATTTAAATCCGCGTCTGAGGTTTCCCGCTCTGTTCAACGTGCAGTATCACGTGTCTAAACAAATAGCACGTGCTGTCAGTGATTTCAACCACTAGAGGCCGCTCTCGCACTGTGTAACGACAGCAGACCCTTCTCAGCCGCTCCAGCAATGGACGCAGCCCGGAAAACTATCGGCATGGATTTTTGCCGATAACCGATAGTTCCAGCAATCAACTATCGATGCTGATTAATCGGCAAAACCGATACATCGGTCGACCTCTAGTAAATACTGTTGCTGTGTACAGTGAAATAAGCATAGATGTGTGAATGTTTTAATGCATTTCTTTGGAAAAGAACATACCATGTGAAATCAAATGTAGCAGACAACATAAAACAAATCAATATGTCATAAAATATTTGAATACATCATGAAATATCGATTTATCTTGTCTGTTGCAGAGTGATTAGAGTGAACATGTGTCATCTTTACGTTGCGAGTGTGTGTGTGTGTGTGTGTGTGTGTGTGTGTGTGTGTGTGTGTGTTCAGTGTTGTCTTTACGTTGCCAGTGTGTGTGTGAGTGTGTGTGAGAGAGAGTGTGTGTGTGTCTGTGTCTGTGTCTGTGAGTGTGTGTGTGTTCAGTGTAGTCTTTCCATCACATGACCCCAGTGAACTCAACCTCTTTATTTCTTTTTAAAGGAGAAGCATTTCTTCCACAAGGTCAATGAATGCCTGTCAAAGCCCAACATCTTCATCCTGAACAACCGCTGGGACGCTTCTGCTGCCGAACCCGAATACATGGAGGACGTGAGTTTACTCGGCTCACTACAGATTAGTGCTCGACCAGTATATATCACCAAGGCCAATATATTCGCCAATATTTGCCATTTATTAATTATCGGCATTGGCCAAGAAGTGTTTCTGTTTGGCCAAAGAGTCAGAAGTGGGACTTTTATTTTGACAGTGCTGAGAAAGCATCACCAAATTTTAAATCCTTGTAAATTAAAGAAAAATGTAAACTTTCAAAGAAATTTTTAAACTATAAAATTAAAATGACCTTGTTGTTAACAAAATATTATTAACAATTTAATAATATTTTGTTAATAACAAGGTCATTTAAATTTTCAAGGATTTAAAATTTGGTGATGCTTTCTCAGCACTGTCAAAATAAAAGTCCCACTTCTGACTCTTTGGCCAAACAGAAATACTTCTTGGCCAATGCCGATAATTAATAAATGGCAAATATTGGTGGATATATTGGCCTTTATTTGTGAAAAACACTAGAATAGATTTACAGAATAAGTAGTTCCCATCTAAAGAAATCTGTTTATTTTACAGATTCTTTTTATCAAGTTCAGATGTTTTTTGCCATATTTGTTATTTTTAAATTATGATAATATAGTATAATAGCAAGAATTATTATAAATAATAATTATATGAATTTAGTAAATGTTATGCAAAATAAATATAAATTCCATTTTAGCAATTGTTATGCATGTGTTTTTACTACCTTTAAATTAAATAGTACGATATCGACATTCAAAAAAGTCGCCGAGTGACAAATCTAGTAATTTGCACAAACCTTATCCAGTTTCCAAGCCTTGCCAGTATGACATCACCTAATAACATTTAGCAAGCAGACTTTAGTTTCCACTGAAAGCAGTTAGCAACAGTGTATATATCAGCTTAATATTGGTCAACCTGCTCTGTAAGATATTGGCGTCGTTTATCCAAAAAAAACTATTTCGGTCAAACACTACTACATGTTTTCCCAAAGCAAAATGAATGTATCTGTAAATATGTGACCCTGGACCACGAAACCAGTCATAAGGGTCAATTTTTCGAAATTGAGATTTATACATCATCTGAAAGCTGAATAAATAAGCTTTCCATTGATGTATGGTTTGTTAGGATAGGACAATATTTGGCTGAGATACAACTATTTGAAAATCTGGAATCTGAGGGTGCAAAAAAATCTAAATATTGAGAAAATCGCCTTTAAAGTTGTCCAAATGAAGTTCTTAGCAATGCATATTACTAATCAAAACTTAAGTTTTTATATATTTACAGTAGGACATTTACAAAATATCTTTACTTAAAGCTGCAGTCCGTAAGTTTTGCCTGTTTGTCGCCATCTCTGTTTGCAAACCTGGAATTGCAGCTGTGTGTGGAATTATCTAGCTTGCGTGGGTTGTGAGTCGGCACGGCTCCGGCGGGGATGAATCTAATGTTCTGAAGAGTGTGTGTGGCACCGGTGTGAATCCTATACTTCGCAATCACAGATTCTAGCACGTCTTGGAATATGACCCAAATAAGAATTTTCACCGTATATTGTCATCTGAACAAGTAAGTAGCAAGTCTGCCACGTTTGTTCTGACCAACTGAGGAAAAAAGCATTACCATAAATCTCGCTACCAATGGTGATTAAATCTAAAGATCGGTTAGCTCATATCACATCAAACCGTGCAAATGATTATTATTGTTATACTTTATTCTCAAATGATTAATGTTAACAACATCAGCATTGGTGACTATGAGTATAGTGTGTATTAGCGTGTCAATTTCTGCACAGTCAATTCTAATAGTCAAACTCTTCGAATTTCATATAAAGAAATTATTTTAACCCAAAATGCAAATTATGCTCCCTTCGAACTGGCTGTCTTTAAAATACAAATCTTTGTAATCCCAGGCTATCTGTAATCAGAAGCACATTTATAACTGGAATATAATTTAATTTCATTCACATGTGTTTCATAAACACA
>NW_015551029.1:110704-110913 GCF_001515605.1 Sinocyclocheilus anshuiensis | reverse complement strand
CTGGACAACAAAACCAGTCATAAGGGTCAATATTTTGAAATTGAGATTTATACATCATCTGAAAACTGTATAATTATAAATAAATAAATAAGCTTTCCATTGATGTATGGTTTGTTAGGATAGGACAAAACTATTTGAACTATTTGAAAATCTGGAATCTGAGGGTGCAAAAAAATCTAAATATTGAGAAAATCGCCTTCCAAATGAAG
>NW_015551029.1:101677-110240 GCF_001515605.1 Sinocyclocheilus anshuiensis | reverse complement strand
TTAACAACATCAGCATTGGTGACTATGAGTATAGTGTGTATTAGCGTGTAGATTTCAATTTCTGCACAGTCTAATCTCGTAATTGTCATACCCTTCGAATTTCATATTAAGAAATTCTTTTAACCCAAAAAGCAAACTATGCTCCTTTCGAACTGGTTTTCTTTCAAATACAAATCTTTGTAATCCCTGGCTATCTGTAATCAGAAGCACATTTTAATTTTGACCCATACAATGTATTGTTGGCTATTGCTACAAATATACCCCAGCGACTTAAGACTGCTTTTGTGCTCCAGGGTCACATATGTTGTTTGTTTGTGGTGGTTTTTATGGTCTCAGGTGAGAAAGCAGCACACGGACAGGTGCGTGGACTTCCTGGTGGAGGAGCTGAAGGTTGTGGATCGCGCACAAGCACCGAATCGTATTTTCTTCGTATCGGCAAAGGAGGTGCTAAACTCGCGGATGCAGCGGGCGCAGGATATGCCAGAGACGGGTAAGAGCGTGATCCTAAAGGGATTCACGAGCCAGCATCACATCTAGCAGATGGAAATCAGATTCGGGTATTTAAAATAATTGAAATTTCATGCTGATTTTTGTATTTTTATAGATATTGGGTTTATTAACAGACACATTAACACTTCACCTTTGACATGACAACAGCAGCTGTAAAGCCTTTTATGACAGTCGTAATGCTTGACATTTCAATCTCATTTCAGACTTAAACTGAAAACATGAAAAAAGCATGAAATCACTTCAACTAAAACTTGAAGTGATTTCATGCATGATTTCATAGAGTTTGATCAACTGTAGCAACATTTTTTTTCCCATTTTAAATATAAGCTAAATATATGTTGTACACAGCTTGACTTAAGTAAATATATTTTACACAGTGAACAGATATTTAGTTTAAACCTTGAAATGCCAAAATCTGCCAAAAATGCATACTTTTAATGGGCAAGGAAATAACATTTCAAGTCTTACAGTACATTTTGGGTAAAGCCTGAGGAAGATCGATTGACCGAGACATTGCTCATTATATTAAAATATTTTTTATGTTGATGCAAGCTTAGTGTGTGGGATTTATATTTTTCTATTTTTTTTAGAAAAAAAAAAAAATGTAGATTGAATATATATATATATAATATTATATAGCTATATTATACATGTATTATATTAAAATATATGTACTATATAAAATATATTTAAATGAAAATATATTTATTCAAATATATACATATTTGAAAATTTATATTAGTGATATATTTTTTGGTAATCTTTGTGTATTTAATATCTGATTTTTTTATATATATTTATTTTGCATAAAAGAGAAATTCCCACTGCAAGCATTATCAAACAGTACAGTACATGGCTGACTGAAATATTTGTGGTTTGTGAAAGCCACATTTGCAAACTGTCCGAATGGGTAATTCAGACTGAGCGTGATTGTATTGCTAGATGTTGGATTGTTAGTTGTGCTACTGGTTGCCCTAAAGTTATTGGTGGGTTGCACTACTGGTTTCCCCTTAACATGCAGTAAACATAATAAAAACAGCGCATGATAAAGATTCATGTGTGTGTGTGTTTATAGGAGGAGCTTTAGCGGAAGGGTTTCAGGAGCGACTGAAGGAGTTCCAGAACTTTGAGAGATCGTTTGAGGCAAGTGACAAAAACAGTGGGAACTCGCCGGTTACATAAAAACAAAAAAAGACCAAAACCAAATTCGTATTTAGTAGGTACCAATGGAATCTACAATAGAAATTCTCCATTCATGTGCATCAGTATTAGTTTCATTAGAACATGTGAAGAGATGTGGATGATTAACTAATGTTTACAGTAAGCAGTGGGTGAAACAGTTTACAGTATATGAGCTCAGATCACCTCAGTCCACATAAAGAGCTGATACGATTGTGCTCAGATGTACATTCCCTGCATGATTATATACAGCATGTGCCTTTATGAAGCTTGAGCCACTGGAAACTTATTAACCAGCACTAGTTATTTCAGAGAGTCCGGCTCTTGACAGACTAATATGCAGGAGATGTTATTCTACAGGATAGAAAATATGTGACCCTGCAGCACAAAAGCAGTCTTAAGTCGCTGTCCTACCATAAATATATTAAAACTTAATTTTTGATTAGTAATATGCATTGCTAAGAACTTAATTTGAACAACTTTAAAGATGATTTTCTCAATATTTTGATTTTTTTTGCACCCTCAGATTCCAGATTTTCAAATATTGTCCTATCCTAACAAACCATACATCAATGAAAAGCTTATTTATTCAGCTTCCAGATGATACATAAATCTCAATATCCAAAAATTGACCCTTATGACTAATTTTGTGCTCCAGGGTCACATATGACATATCCAGGTCATATTTTGCCTCAAAATCAACATTATATTTTACATAAACAATATTAAGCCTATTACTAGAACTATTAAGAACTAGTGAGATGTTCAAAAGATCCTAATGGTTCTAAAATTTTTTTATTTTTTTTAAATAAACAATATAATTTTCTTTTTTTTTCTGTCGATTTTGGGGTTTTGTGCTTAAAAGGCTTTGTTAGATTCACAATATATATATATATATAATTCCTCATTTAGCAGATATTTTCATCCAAAGCGACTTACAAACATTATCTAGTCTGATTCTAGACAGGTTTTCGTCTCCTCTTGTGATTATGTCCAGTATCTGAGCAGCGTTCAGGGTTTAATCTGGTTGAGTTTTGTTAGTTTAACCCATCAGTCTCTCTCCACTGAACCGTCTGTATTCCTCAAACTGTGTCGTCATTGCTGAAGTCTAGATTTACTGAGGCGAGGACATTCGTTTCTTTAGTTCGGTTTGAATTTCTGTTTCACCCTCTTCTTTCTGTTCGTTTAGTATGGATGGACTTGTTTTGCTGTATATTTCAGTTTCTTTTGCTGTGTTCATACAAATGCGCTTTTGTTAATATTGTGTTTTTTTAGAAGAATCACACAAATACAGGGAAGTCCAAAAATCTGAGACTATATTGAAATCTAGGATTTACATTTATGCATTTAGCAGATGTTTTTATACAAAGCAACTTACAAAAGAGGAACAAAAGCAACGAAAGCTGACAATATTTGAAGTATACAATGGCAGGTTGATTTTCTAAAAAAAAATGTGATTAGAGATGTGAATGTGATTTAAAGAAGAATAAAATCCAGGTTTGCTGTGCTTGTTTGTAGGGCTGCACAATTTGGCCAAACTTTTGTGATGAATATTGTGATTATATGAAATAGTGATAATTATTATTACTAAATAAAAATATTAAAAGCTGCACAATTTGGGCAAATTTCGTGATAATATTGTGATTATGCAATAATAATGATATTGTTATTATTATTATTACTAAAGAAAAATATTAAAATTACTAAATAAAAACAAAATAAGAAATATTGCTATTGGACTAGGGCTGCACAGTTAGGCCAAATTGTAATTTTGTGATTATATCAACATGATTATAAATTAATAATAATAATAATAATACATATTATTACTCAATAAAAATATAAAAAATACTAAATTAAAAAAACATTAAAAAATGGTAAAAAAAAACAAAAAAACTTAGCATATAAATATGAGAAATATAATATAATATAATATTTAACTGTAAAATTACAATACTAATTATGGCTGTCTTTATTTATTTTCAAACTTAATCCATTGAACTTTTATTTTGACGCAAAACCATTTAAACCCTTAAAGCTTGTAAATGAAACATTCAGTGCAGAAATGTATTTAATTAATTCATAGCCTTTGTAATTTGATAATTGCACTAAGCCACATAATGATTTTGGTTCTATTTTGATTAATTGTGCAGCCTTATTTGACAACTAGACATTTCATTTAAACCCAGTAAATACTAAGACATTAAGAAAATTTGTATTAAATTTGATAAAAAGGTGGTGCTTTGAGACTGTTTGACCTCCTATTGTTTTTATGTTTGCCTTTTGTGTTCATCGCAGTGTTTTATTGATATGATTTGCTTTTATGTTCATGCTACTGTGAGTGAGTTGGAGAGCCGCTGGCGTTTAGGGTTTAGATTTGCTGCAGTTTTTGCTCTTAATTTGTTGTTTTAGTTTCACGTCTGCAGCAGGTTTGAAACTTTAACCTTTTATAAAGTCGGACATGAAGGCTCCTGTCACAGTAGCGTGTGTGTGTGTGTGTGTGTGCGCGCGTGACCTCGCAGGAGTGTATCTCGCATTCAGCAGTGAAAACAAAGTTTGAGCAGCACACAATCAGAGCAAAGCAGATCACAGAAACAGTCAGAGACATCATGGATCAAATCAACATCGCCGCCGCGGACAAGAGGTGCGTCTGTTTCTCTTTACTTTGAGAATATTGTAGCAGAAGACCCAGTACCAGAAGAGCTGATTATTTTGAAGCGATTCGTCTTTTGAGATGAATCCAGAAAGTCTTAACGAACATTATAAGTTCAGTTATGAGTATTAAATATGTATATTGGCTTCCTGTGTGATCATCATTCATGTAATAACGTGTTTTATGTCTGATCTCAGGGTGGTTTCTCTGGAGGAGAGGGAGTATCTGATTGACCGACTGGATTTCGTTCGCAATCAACTCAACCTGCTCATCCAGGACATCAAGAAGAAAATCGAGGCCATCACGGAGGAGGTGAAACACAAGGTAAACCTGAGGATCCACTGTTGAGACGGGGCGATAAAATCTTGACTGATTTTAATCAAGTAAGCGTCAGAATAACTGCAGTAATATCTCCAGATGAACTCTTACTGGACTGAAGCAGCTCAGCTTTACTTGATTCTCCATCAATCATGTTTTAGAGTCTCAAATCTGATCCTCAGGATCTTTTAAGGAGCGTTTGTTTCCAGAAGCTTTACTTTCACTGTTCCTCAGCGGAGGAATGATCTTCACAAGCCTCCAGAACATCTCACATCTTCTGAGGAGCCTTTATTTCTTCAGCTCTCAATCACTGCATTATATGTTTGGAGCATTTCAATCTCATCTCACTGAGACACATTACTGGAGATATAGAGACGACTGATATTTAGATCATTTTATGTCAGTATCTGCCATCTGTTATAAAGATCTCATTGATTTACAAGCATCTGAATTTCATCATAGAAATATCAGCATCTGCAGAAAACGGCATATTTATGCTCAGTTTGAGTCTCTAAATAAAATTGAGCTGTTTTTCCACCATATTCTCACTATATGTGACCCAAAGTCGCTGGGGTATATTTGTAGCAATATTTTCAAAAATAGTGGAGTGTTCCTTTAAGATTAAACCACTTAATATGGATTAATTTTATGATGTGTTCATGAACTTTTTGAAGCATCAAAGTTTTGGTTGCATGAACTTTCAATGGAGGGACAGAAATCTCTCAGCTTTCATTATTTGTGTTACGAAGTGTTTCGAAGTCTTATGGTTTTGAAGCGACATGAGGGTGAGTATAACAGAATTTCGATTTTTTGAGTGAACTGTCCCAAATTATGAGTAATAGTGTAACTGAACCAAATTATGAGTAATAGTGAAAATGACACTTGTATTGGCAAACGCTACTAATTACAACTTAAAATCAGTCCTGTGCATTCAGAATTGCTTGACATTCCAATGAGATATGCAATGAGCTTTTTGTCAAGAGCTGTAATTAAGGTCTAGTCTTTAAATAACTGCATAGCAACAATGATATGTAAAGTAAACACAGCAATCCGACCCCATCCAATCAGGGCTAGATTTACGTTTCTCGCACATCCCTGTAAAGTGACTGTTCTCTTCATAATCATAGCCTGTACGGAGCATGTGACCTTTCACAGGCTTAGTTCATCAAAACACATAAAGGCGGCTAATCCCAGACATCTGCTGGAGCTCTATCACTGACACGTGAGAGGAACCCACCCACTCAACTGAGATCATAATACAAACCTCCCTTAGAAACACGACTCAAAAAAACACCAATATGCTGCTTAAAGATAACCAATAAAGATGCCGCAAAGTGTGACGTCACATTTTGTCTGAAGAAATTTTGCATGCTCAAAGTCTAGTGTGATCACAGCATAATTGTTAAAGTATTACTAAAAGCAGAAGAGTCGATCCTTAGAGAACTAGCACTGGTTGGGTCTCTTCCTGAAGACGTGAACAAAGATGTTAATATGGTTTATGACTGACCTTCTCAAAGCTCTGTCTGCGTGAGGGGTTCTTCTCCAGCCACACAACGGCCGCCTCAAACACCGTCTCCTCTTTTGGCACATTCAGATGGTCACTGGAAATGATCTCAGTCAGTTTATCGGCACAAAGAGACAGAAACTCCTCCTGATGAGGCGAAACAGAAGAGAAAGAGGACATACATTTATAGGATAACGAACTCTTAAAAAAAAAAATCAAGGACAATTAGAATCCTCATGGTGTCAATCATTTATAAGATGGAAAAATATATCAGTCTATGCAGTAGAAAGATAATAATTTTTCTGATATGTTCGCAACAGAAAACAGAACAATAACAAAAGCCCAGGGCAAAAATGCAAGCAAAATAAACAACAAAAGCCCCCCAAATTCAAAATGCCCCTGCTCAATTAAACTAAAATCATTATGACTGTTGTGATATGTGAAAATGAGCTCACATCTGCTCACATTGTATTAAAGATTGTTTTTTGGCAGTATATAATTATTAATAATTTTCAATTGCATTCACTGATACAAAAGGGTGTTTTGGGCAATTTTATGTCTCAGGGTTTGAACAAATAATTTGTGAAACAAACAAACAACCTTTTTTTTTTTAATTGATCATATTTGACACTTTTTTCTTTTTTTGTTGTTTTGCATTTTCTGTGCTGATTTTAAGGGGAATGGACTTAAACATGGTAAAATGTGTGTCCGTTGCTGGAAAAGTTAATTTTTGACCCTGACAAGGACCAGCTGTGGTAACTGAGCATCACTTTAAGAGCTCATCTAAAGTGTGACACTCCTCTGTTCGAGTTCACCTGTTGGCAAACGGTGCTGAAGTGCTGCTGGATGTATTCCATGCTGCGTCGCTCCAGCTCTCGGCACGAGTGCGCCTCGGCGAAGCAGTGAATGCCCACGCAGTTCATCTCGTCCATCTGGCGCTCCATGAACCTGCAGCAGGCCTCCCGCACCGCCATAACGTCCAGCAGGTTGGCGGCCGCCAGGAGCGCCTGCACGTTAGCCTTGGAGATCACCACCTCTGCCGTGTAGGCGTAGCTCACCAGCATGCCAATCATCTGGGGCTCCACTCCGTTGATGGCCACTCGCTCCTGACGAGACTCCATCAGGTCGGTGGAGAACATGGCCTGCGCCAACAAAACACCACAACTAAGCATTGATTAGGGAGTTATTTATCCATGAAGAACAGTTTAAATGTATATGAATAATTTGTGACACTGGACCACAAAACCAGCCTAAAGTAGCACGGGTATATTTGTAGCAATAGCCAAAAATACATTGTATGGGTCAAATTTATAGATTTTTCTTTTATGCCAAAAATCATTAGGATATTAAGTAAAGATCATGCTCCATGAAGATATTTTGTAAATTTCCTACCGTAAATATATCAAAACTTAATTTTTGATCGGTAATATGCATTGCTAAGAACTTCATTTGAACAACTTTAAAGATGATTTTCTCAATATTTCGATTTTTTTGCACCCTCAGATTCCAGATTTTCAAATAGTTGTATCTCGGACAAATATTGTCCCATCATAACAAACCATACATCAATGGAAAGATTATTTATTCAGCTTTCAGATGGTGTATAAATCTCAGTTTCAAAAAAATGTACCCTTATGACTGGTTTTGTGGTCCAGGGTCACATATGAGAATATATGAGCCATAAAAGCATGATGGACCAAATATGATACTCAAAAAAAAAAACACATATGCAAACTTTTAAAAAATATATTTTGTCTAAAAAACCGGTTCCATTAAAATAAAAAATAAAAAAGAGAGTCCAGAGCAGTGAAGGATTGATCATGTAGTTTGTGTGTTTCAGGTGTCAGACGCCATGGCAGAAGAGATCTGCCGTCTGTCTGTGCTCATAGACGAGTTTCGTGCAGATTTCCACCCGTCACCACACGTGCTCAAAATCTACAAATCTGTGAGTGTCAGAATAGATCTGTCACAATTAAATGGATGAACACAGCTGACCTATTACTAACTACATTTTTGTATGTTTTTGTATTTGCATCACACTCACAGTGAAATGTTTTTGGTCCAAAATCCAAAATCGCTGCATATTAAACATCAAATGTAAAAAAAAAAAAGAAATATAACAATAATTTATATTATTAAAATTAGTGCTGTCAAACGATTAATCGTGATTAATCGCATCCAAAATAAGTTTTTGTTTACATAATATGTGTGTGTGTACTGTTTATATTTATTATGTCTATATAAATACACATACAGTATATATATTGAAAATATTTACATGTATATATTTATATAATTTATATTACAGATAAATATATTTAATATATAAACCTAACATATTTTCATTAAATATATACATGTATGTGTATGTATTTATACAGACATAATATCATATTTAG